>NC_058132.1:373820103-373957775 GCF_016433145.1 Gracilinanus agilis
TGTGTGTGTGTGTGTGTGTGTGTGTGTGTGTGTGTGTGTGTGTGTGTGTGTGTACACACACACACACACACACACAGAGTATGGGATAAATAGGAAAACAATTCATAGAAAGAAGGCACTGGTATTAAGAGGGGTTGAGGAAGTCTTCCAGTAAAAGATGAGATTTTAATTGGGACTTTAAAGGAAGAGAAGTATGATGACAGCAGTAGGAGTGTAGGAAGGTGAAGATTCCAATCTTGGGGTCCAGTCAGAGAATTGCCCAAAATCAAGTGATGAGAATGTCTTGTGTGTGGAACAGCCAGGAGGTAGATGACACTGGATGGAAGACTATACAGTAGAGACTAAGTTATAAAGAAGATTGGAAAGGTATGATGGGGGTAGGTTATGAAGAATTTTGAATATAAATGTATTCTTATTTAATCATGGAGGATAGAGGTGAGCCACTGGTATTTATATTAAGGAAGGGAGTAACATGGTCATGTCAGTCCATTAGAACAATCACTTTGGGACTGGGAATGAAGATGGGAGACAGTTCAGGTGTGTGGGTGGGGCTCAGACACAAAATTTAGCCTGATCTGGTCTCCAGTTCTGGGCCCACACATTGGCCAGAGGCTCTGGATGTCCTGCCCCCGATAAACATGTGTGGTGCTTCCAATCAAACAATGGGGAAACCCTTCACAAGCTCCCCTGGGAGAATGCGCTGCTTGGACACTGTCTTTGACTTCTGCTCCTCGCAAATTCTAGGAACAAGTTCATTTGGCAAAGGGAGCAATGTAACTTCCATCCCTTGTTTATCCTGGAGCCTCAGTGAGTTCCTTTACAACAGTTGCCAAAGGAATAGGATTTTCTATGGATGTCCACCAGCCCAGAAAACTCTATCTCAACCTGATAACTCCTTGATCTTGCTTGAAGATCTTACAGTAAACTCCAAAGTACAGCTCCACAGTTCAAGATCCCAGTACCAATCCACAGGCTTTCTGGTCAGTTGCCAAAATCTCAACTCCCCAACTCACTTCCCAAAGGCAAAACAACTGCCAGCTTTCAATCACTGTATGCACAAGCCTCTGCCAACATTCCAGGTTTGGAATTTTCAGCTCCTGCCTGTTTTTTCCTGGTCTGCTTTTTGCTAATTTATAATAACCCTAATCTACAATTTTCTTATAAACAGATATCAAACTTTCTGCTTAGTTCTGGTCATTTCTTTACAAATACTTGGAAATCTTCTATTTTGTTGAATGCCCTTACTTTCCTCTAAAAGTATATAGTCAATTTTGATGGATAGGTGATCTTTGGTTATAGAACCAGTTCTCTTGCCTTTCTGAATATTATAGTTCGTGCCTTGCAGTCCTTTAATATGGAGGCTGCCAGATCCTGTGTAATCCTGATAGGTGCTCCTTGATATCTGAATTGTCTCTTTCTGGTTTCTTGTAATATTTTCTCTTTAAGAAGCTCTTGAATTTGGCAATTACATTCCTGGGGGTTGTCTTTTGAGGATTTAATGTAAAGAGTGATCTATGGATTCTTTCAATGTCTATTTTGCCCTCTTATTGAAGAACATCAGGGCAGTTTTCTTGGATAATTTCTTATAGTATAATGACAAGGTTTCTGTTTATTTCTAGGTTTTCAGGTAGACCAATGATTCTCAAATTGTCTCTTCTAGATCTGTTTTCAAGATCATTAATTTTTCTCAGTGAGACATTTCATGTTACCTTCCATTTTATCACTCTTTTGACTTTGCTTTATTAATTCTTGCTATCTTATGAGATCATTAGTTTCTACTTGCCCAATTCTGGTCTTTAAAGACTGGTTTTCCACTATGATCTTTTGATTTTCCTTTTTAGTTTGATTTATTCTGCTTTTCATGGCTTACAGCAGGTCATTTCTGGTCTTCAATTTGCTTATCATTTCATCTGATTTCTGGACTTCTTTTTCTAACTGGGAAATTCTGTCTTTTAAACTGTTATTTTCTTTTTGAACTATTTCCCAATTTTCTTGACAGTTTTCTTCTATCTTTCTCATAATCTCAGATTTTAACTCTTCAAGAACTTGTGACCAATTTTCATTTTTTGGGAAGGTTTGGATGTGTTTACTTGTTTGTGATCCTCTGCTGTCTCCTCTGTAGTCTGGATTTTTTCTCCATAAAAATTACCCAGGGTCAGTGCTTTTCTCTTGTTTTTTTTGGTGGCAGAAGATTTTATTTGTTGGGTATTGCTGGCCATTTCCATGCTGGATTTTCCTTCCCTTCCTAGTCAGAAGTCTGAGTGAGGAGGGCAGGCTCTGTGTGTAAGGAGTTATAGAATAGTTTTTGCCTGAGGCTACTTTTCAAGTCTCCATGGCTTCTACTGTGTGCCACCCCTCTCTGCTCTATCTCCATGCCCAAGGTCTACATTCTTCAGCCTCCTGGGGTCCAAAGTCTAGCTGTTCTCAGAGGTAAGTCCCTGATGTTCTTAGCTCCCAAGAACCCAGAGACTGCTCCTCACTAGCTGTGATTCTGGCATGCTGACTCTGACTCTGGGTCTGTAGGTGGTGTGGGGGAGAGTTGATCAGCTCACATTTTGGTGGGAGCTATTTCACCCCCTTATAGTCTGGACATACCCAGATCCCACATATCCTCAATGCTGTACTCTACTATGGAGCCCCTTTGTTCACCTGAACTTGTTTTTTTTGTCCTTTTTAAGGACTCTGTATTGATTGATGGTGAGGAGAGCAAGAGTCCTACCTCTTCAATGCAGCCATCTTAACCTGGAACTTGATAATTTCTTATAATATAATGTCTAGGTTTTATTTTTTTTAACTCATTATGACTTTCATGTTGTCCAGTAATTCTTAGATTGTTTCTCCTTGATCTATTTTTCAGGTAAGTTGTTTTTTTCAATGAGATATTTCATATTTTCTTCTTTTTTTATTTGTTTGGTTTGTTTTATTTTTCTTTATGTCTCATGGAGTCATTAGCTTCCATTTGCTCATTTCTAATTTGTAAAGGGTTTTTCTTTCTTCCTTGAGCTTTTGAATCTCCATTTATATTTGATCAATTCTACTTTTTCTGGAGCTCTTTTCCTCATTGGATTTTTGTGCCTCTTTTTCTGTTTGACCAATTTTGTTTTTTAAGCTGTTTTCCTTTTGTGTTACTTTCATTTCTTTTCCCCATTTTTCTTCTACCTCTCTTAACTGATATTTTTAGTTCTCCTGGTGCCTTAGACTAATTCCCATTTTTCTTTCAAGTTATTCATGTGGTTGCTTTACTCTCACTGTTCCCTAATGTATCAATGCCTTGCTCTTGTCTCCATAAAATTTTTCTATGGTTAGCTGTTTCTTTTGCAGTTTACTTATTTTCTCAGCATTTTTTTCACTTTTACTTTCATCTTAATGGTGGGTTCTGTTCTTAGGGCAGAGAGTACACACTTAAATTTAAGTTTTTCCTTGCTGCTACCCTCAGCTCTAGTTCTAGGTTTCAGTTCTTCCAAGGTGTTAGACTGAGAGACTTGGAAACAAACTTCTACTGAACCAGTCGCCTCTAGGAACTGTTAATTGGTTACAGGGCTTAAAGCACTGTGAGGTAGTTTGCCTTAGAGCTTAAGGCTTCACCATAGGCCAGAATGAGCCAAACACCACAGATGTGTGAACTCACTGCAGGCTTGTGCCAGGGCTTGGGACTTTGAGGGGTGGGCATTGGGTGCTCTGCTGTTTGCTAAGGCAGGGGCCAGGGGTCTCAAAGTTGGTTTATGCCCAGGTTCAAAACCTAGTGCAATAGGTAGGGGGTGGGTGGCTTATATTTCTCTGTGTGCAGTTTTACTTCCAGTTCCCCTCTCACCCCAGTGAAATAGTTCTACCTTTCAAGTTGTTTTCTGCAGGAGAGTTATTTCACTCCAACTCCTTGACGGTTCTATGAGTCTAATATTGCTTTTGAGGTGCTATTTTAAGTTTGTTTGAGAGAATTCTCAGAGCAGTTCTAACTTTCTGTGCTTCACAATCTAGGCCTGGATTTTCCTTTTATTTGGAATTTTAAAAACTAAAACATCAAAAATGGAAATTTTGAGAGAAGGAATTGCAATTTAAAGATTGATCTTATTTGCAAGATACTGGTGCAAGTATTCAATGGAAATAAAAGGAATTCAAGCAAGGTATTGGCCCAACAGGAACCTTTATTTTAGAATTACCATTAACAATGGCACCTAATAAAGAAAACATAAAATTTTGACAATCTGAATTTCTCAAATAGTTGTCAACAACATTTTTACTTGAGTCTATTAATGGAAGATTAATGGGTTTATTCTTAAAAATCAACATTTTATTGGTATAGATTTACATTGCTATGTTCTAAAATATGCCCTTTTCCAATATTTACATAAAATTTTTTGACAATATCCTAAAGTGAATATTTAAAAGAAAGATTATGTTTTGTAAAACAATAAATTTTGTGTACTCTGTTCAACTATCAAGTCTTTAAAATGAATTTTTTAAAACCCTTTCCTTCCATTTTGGAATCAATATTACATATTGGTTCCAAGGCAGAAGAGTGGTAAGGGCTAGGCAATGAGGGTCAAGTGACTTACCCAGGGTCACACAGATGGGAAGTGTCTGAGCTCAGATTTGAACCTAAGACCTCCCATCTCTAGGCCTGGCTCTCAATCCACTGAGCCACCCAGCTGCCCCCCACCCCTTAAAATTATTTTAGTAAATGATTTTAACAAAAAAAAAAGGAGGGAATAATTTTTTTCAGGCTTTATCCTTCAAGATGTCTAAGGAATGTTAACTGAAAACAAAAATTCTAAAGACATATTCTATTCATTTTATAGATACATTTTAGTAGACTAGACAGAATAATATGAAAACTTGAAACTTTTTTTAAAAATAGTATTGATTTTACTTTTTGTGCGTAGTAACTTTCTCTAAATGGATCATAATGAATCATATGCTGCAACTGATATGCATTACTTATTCTACTCTGCTTTAATAGAAAGAAATGCTTTTTAACCCCTAAAATTATTTTAGGAGATTTTTTTAATCCTCTAAAAATTTAAAATATGTATATATTAAAATTCTGAAAAATTTTTTCCTTGAGTGTTATCTTATAAGGAAAATCTAGTAGGCTTATCAATTTAAAAATAATGAAATTTTAAAACAATTATCCATGTACAAAACATTTTGTGAGGTAGTAAATGGTACTTTTATAAGAAAAAGAGACTATTTTATATAATCTATAAATTACTAAAGTTATATTTTTATGCTCATGTCTTTATGCAGTTTTTAGTAAAAAAAAAAAAGATATTTTTGTCTCAGATGGTCATTTTTATATTTTCATAGGGAATAATTGCAAGTATTTGAATTATGTCCCTTTCTGTATAATTATCGAAAATCTATTAGTACATCAATATTTATGTAATCAAATTATTCATTTTTGAGCTTACCTTCAAAAATATTGTTAACTCTTCATATGTGTATCATTTTAAAAATTATGCCTGTAAAATTAAAGGGTATTTGGGATCATCAAGTGTAAGTGTTAAAATTAATGGTTTGGCTAAATATATGAAATTTATAAATCTTTTATTTATAAAAGAGGTGGAAAGAGTGAAAGTACAAAAAGGGTAGAAAAGACATTAACCTATCCAACTAAATATTGTTCCAGTTCAGGACTTGTTAACCTTTAATCAGAATTAAACTATCTCCAGAAGACAGGAAGGGAAAACCAGCTATCCACTTACCCAAGATAATGACTGGAGCCGAAGGCGATGCCTGAGGCCAACTTTCTTCTTTGAGCCAACCTTCTTCTTGAAGCCAACTTCCTTCTTCGAGTGACTCTCTTCTTGGAGTTCACTTTCTCCTTGGAGTGACTCTCTTCTTAGAGTTCACTCTCTCCTTCTTGGAGTGACTCTCTTCTTGGAGTTCACTCTCTACTAGCCTCCTTCACCAGACTGCCTGCTTTTATGGTGGTTTCCTGTCCCTGCCCCTTTTCATGGGGGCCAACCACAGTTTCCAAATTGTCTGAGTTGTCACCTTTGGATTGACACCTTTCTGAGTGTGTTAGCTCTTCTTCTCACCTAGCATCAAGTAAGATACGAACTCACTAAGTGGTTTTCAAGCTTCTCCCACCTAGTTCAAGCTTGTGTTGATTCAAAGTTATTGCCAACCAAAGTGTTAACTGCAACTAGGCAAAGAGAACAAAGGATTCCTTTTTCGCAAGTGTGAACTCAAAGAGACCCAAGACTTCCCTTTTACATAAGATAGATATAAAACATGTACAACTCAGAAGAAAAGTTTTGAAACATGAATGCCAACCAATTTCTTGCTGCTTATGTCTTCACCAAAATTTATATAAATTATTGAAATGTATCTGTTGTGCTAGGTACAATATAAGAACTATGTAAGACACCCCCCAAAAAAATTTTACTCAAAGGATAGCACAAAAAAATGGCAGATTAAGGGAGGATACCACCTTGAACTGCCAAATTCCCCCTCAAATAATTTAAAATAATTCTTAAAGTAAATTTTAAAGTGGCAGAAATCATTAAAAGTTGGGGTAAAGCAGTCATCCTGTTTAAGACAACTTGGGAGGATGTTAAGAAAGCTCTGAACTGGGGGCAGCTGGGTAGCTCAGTGGATTGAGAGCCAGACCTAGGGATGGGAGGTCCTAGGTTCAAATCTGAGCTCAGAAACTTTCCAACTGTGTGACCCTGGGCAAGTAACTTGACTCCCATTGCCTACCCTTACCACTCTTCTGCCTTGGAGCCAATACACAATATCTACTCCAAGATGGAAGGTAAGGGTTTAAAAAAAAAAAAAAAAAAAAAGCTCTGAATTCCCAGGGTAGTGATCTGGCCTGATTCAAGTTTAGAAAACTCTAGTAGATATCTCCAAAGCAAACCCTGATGGCTTCTAGTCTGGTAGCAGCTCTGCTTCAGGAGCTTTTGCCCTACAGATTGTGTGGGGATTAAACAGCTGATCAGATGGATCATGCTGGTGGATCCATTGGATGCACCTTATTACCTATCGCTAATCTACTACTAACATCACTAATATTTATTAACTATACAGCATTCCCATCATTTACATCAGGGGAGATGGATCATCACAAAGCTTTTCATCATCACTATCTTTTGTGGACTGAAGAGGAGAATGGACAGGGATAATTGTAAGAGGGAGATTTTAAGTATTTATAGATATATATATTTAAAGTGTGGCCGCCAGGAATCAACAATTCAGATTGATTCCATAATTAAAATATACCCAAGTCAGGATCGGGTTTAAGGTAGTTTATTTACAATTAGGAAGGCAAAAGGTAGGGAAATAGAGAGAGGGAGAGGCTAGTCCAGGCCTGCAGAGGCCTGGACAGAGAGAGAAGGTTAAAAGGCTAAATAAATTAGGCTACAAGCCACAAGGCCTAGCAATCAGATAGGCTAGAGCCTACTTAAGGTAGAGTCTTGGAAAAACGCCAAGGTAGGCCAAGGAAGTCAGCCTAACTTACCCACGTGACCATTCTGAGTAGAAGCTGCCTGAGGTCTCCCTTGAGATCCTTCAAGCACCAAGTTCAAAGCGGGAACTCTCTTAGCAGGAAGTAACCAACATACTTGAAGAGATAGTGTCTTTCATCACTTCCTGTGGGTCCACCTCTAATTCAAGTGGACAAATGGCAGCCTCTACACTGATTTGGACTGCCCAAAGGGCAGTCCCTAGGGTTCTTGATTTGTTACTTATTGTCACGTGTGGGTAACTCATCTCCCCTCCCCACTAAGGGAGGTGGGGATGATATCATCTTTGTGCCTAGGGTAAATAGAGTTTTGACTATGAATGGGCTAGAGCTAATTCTATTTACACATATCTGAGTTTCAAAACTTTTTCTGTGCCATCTTCTGGCCTATGTATGTCATCTGCAGCTTCTACAAAACTCCTCCCAAATTCCCATTTAATTTCTTATACCAATCCACAGTATATACTGAACCTATCATGGGGATTGTCACTATGTGGAAGGGATACTGATAATATCAAAATTAAACCTATGTTCACCAAATTTGATAGTATGCAAATTATTAAAGGAAAAGCTAAATGAACCACATGTAGAAATAGATAACAAACCTATTTCAAACTTCCTCTCTCAGAAATGGATAAATTGATCCAAAAAATAAATAAGAAAGAACTCAATGAATTTAATAGACTCTTAGATAAGCTAGATATGATAGACATCTGGAGAGAATTGGAATATAAAGGAATACATTTTTTTCTCAGTAGTCCATGGTAACTTAAAAAACTTGACCATATATGAGGGCACAAAAACCTTATAGTTCTGTGCATAAAAGCAGAAATATTAAGTGCATATTCTTCAGACCATAATAAACATTAAAATTAATAAGGGACCATGGAAACACAAAATAAAAATAATTGAAGACTATATAACTTAATCTTAAAGAATCAGTGGGTTAAAGAACAAGAACAGAAACAAAAAATAATTTTATTCAAGAGAATGATTAATAATGAGACCACATACCAAAATTGATGGGATAGAGAAAAACACAATAAAAAGGAAAATTTAAATCTCTAAATTTAAATTTAGAATCTTTTAGATTTAGATTTAAATTTAGAAAATTTAAATCTCTAAATTCTTATATCAATAAAAATAGAAAGAACCAATTAAAAGTTAAAACTAGGAAGAGAACAAAAATCTCCAAATAAATACCAAATTGGAAATATTAAATTTAAAAGTATCACTCCATATCTATCAGACTGGCAATCATGATGGAAAATGACAAAAGTTGGAGAGGTTGTGTGAAAATTGGTACACTAACTCATTTTTGACGGAGTGTTGAAGTGATTCAACTATTCTGGAGAGCAATTTGGACCTATGCCCAAAAAGCTATAAAACAGTACAAATCCTTTGACCCAGCAATACCATTACTACGTTTGTATCTCAAAAAGATAAAACAAAAAGACCTTTATGTACAAAACTATTTAAAGTAACTACTTCATTTTTATAAAGTTTGTTTTTGTGGCAGCAAAGAATTTGAATGTGGGGGATATCTACCAGTTGGGAAATGGCTGAGTAAGTTATAGTATGTGATTCTAATGGAATATTACTATGCTATAAGAAATGATGAGCAGGAGGAGCTCAGAAAAACCTGGAAAGATTTAGAGGAACTGAAGCAGAGTGAAGTAAAAAGAATCGGGAGAACATTGTACACAGTGACAGGCATACTGTACAATGAACAAATGTGAATAATTTAGCTATTTTCAGAAATGCAGTGATCCAAAACAATCCAATTATGATGCTTTTTTAAATGCCATCTGCTTCTATGAAAAAATTGTTGGAATCTGAATCCAGACTAAAGCTAACTTTTTTTACTTTTTAAATTTTTTTTTATCCCACAAAAGGATTAATATGGGGAAAGGTTTTATATGATTGCAAATGTAAAATTTATGAGAATGCTTATCATCTCTGGGTGGTTGGGGAAGGATATAATTCAAAATATCAAATTCTAGGGCAGCTGGGTAGCTCAGTGGATTGAGAGCCAGGCCTAGAAACAGGAGGTCCTAGGTTCAAATCCTGCCTCAGACACTTCCCAGCTGTGTGACCCTGGGCAAGACACTTGACCCCCATTGCCTACCCTTACCAATCTTCCACCTATAAGTCAATACACAGAAGTTAAGGGTTTAAAATTTAAAAAAATATATCAAATTCTTTTTAAAATGTTGGAAACATTTTATGGGTAATTGTGGAAAAATAAAATAAGTTTACATATACACTTTTGGCACTCAAGTGATACTTTCTCTAGTGAGGGGAAAGGAGAGTGTGGCAGAGATGAAAAGATGATACTGGGAATAGGGGAATAACTAGATGCCAGACAGACTGGGGACACTCACACACCTCACAAGGGAAGGATTGACAGATTAACACAGGGCTGGAGAGGAGGGGCTTCTCACTACATTGGTTCAGTGATGCTCCAAGATGATCATAGATGCCACAGGAACTAGGAATAAGTCCAATAAACAGCCAGTTAATCCAAAACAGACTCTAGGGAATAAGATAGATAGATATGCTGTCCACCAACAAATAATCCAGACCTTTCCTCAACCTAGGCCACAATTGTTGCTTGGAGTGTCTTCTTCTCAGTGATATCCCACACTGACAGCTCCTTGGATATTTGGCAAAGCTAGATCACACAGCCAAAAAACCTCCTTCCCTCCAACTTGGTCAAACTTATCCCTTTTTCAAAATCCCAGCTTCATTCCATTATGGAACTCTCAGGTCTTTAGACACAGCCTGACAGCCGGGGTGCTAATGTCTTAGTTTCCTCATTATAGAGATACATGAGAATTTTAATGTAACCAACACATTAATAAATTAATTTTAAAGACATAAAAAAATAAAGGAAGGGAAAATCTGAATTGAGGGTTGGAGTTAGGGATGACATTTTCCTAAGCTCTAAAGACCATAAGATAGATTTCATGATTTCTGTACTTAATTAAAACATTTCTTCTTGCCTTAGTTTTCCTTGAAAATCTTGTAGCTAGAGCAAATACCTAATGAAAGGGGAAGAGAATTGATAAATATCAAGAAATATTGACTATGGCTTCATTCTCCAAAGGGCATTCTACTATTGAGCTATCAACAGAAGCTGAAAATATAAAATGGAATATGATTCAGAATGGTATCTAATCTTGATGTGGGCAAGGCAAAAATTAAGGTCTTGCCCAAAGAACTGACAGCTCAGACTAACTCCAAGCTGAGGGAACAAACTTTATTATAATAAAAAGAGTTATAGAGTTGTTATTAAAAGAAGGTAAGGTAAGGAAGTGTAAGGAGAGTGAGGTAAGGAAGGGAAAAGATGGGTAGAGGTTTTCAGGAATGCTTTTTATCTTGATTAATTACTAGGGAAGACATCATTTGTTTGGGTGGTTCTTGTCATTTCCAATGAACTGATGTCACACGGTCCTCTTTAGTCTCCGTGGCTTTACCTATGATCTACTGTTTGCCAACTCAGGGAGTAACCCACAATGCAAATGATATGTTAAATACCACAGAATAACTTTCAGTCAAATTTTGCTCTTTTCTACACAGACTCTAAGGAAGCTAATGACTGTAGAAATTGAACATTGTTTGAACTGAGGCCTGCATGACCAAGAATCTAAACCCCTTTAACCATGGGTTGATCTCCAAAGATAAACCAGATTCATACAAGAAACCATATGCTAACAATAGTTGGGCAAGCAAAGTACAAAAATCTCAAGCTTGTTGCCAGCATGATTGCAAAAGAACAGATAAACCATCATTAGAAGAAATGGAAAAATTTTTAAAAATGGGAACCAGACCGAAAGTTGCATCTTTATGAAGGTTAGTTACTGAAGCAGATCAAAGAGAAAAGGAATATTTAGAGAGAAAGAAGTGTAGAGGCATGAATGAGGCTAATGTGTTAGTGATGGAAAATATTGAGGGTAATCAATATGCTGTATTTGAAAAAAGGAAGAAATCAATACATGATTTGGAAGTGCAAAATGTTGTACAGGATATGTATAAAGACATTTATGGCAAGGAGCTTTCTCTTGTGGAAAACACAAATCCACAGAGGTTAGTGGAAAATTTTGACAGAAATCTAGTGTCAAATGGGTTAAAATTTGAGCTAGAAGGTCAAGAATACATTATCACGAATAACAGATCAGAAGTTATGTCGAATAATGAAAGTAGCCATGGGAATCACTTGGAAAACATTTCCAAGCCCATCAACTTGTGTTTTGCCAGAGAGAATTATGTGTCCATAAATGTAACTCCTGAAACCAAGATGGAGGACGAGAGAGTAACAAAGTTGCAGACTCAGTTCTCAAGCCCAGAAAGCACTTTAACACCTGTGGAAGAGATACTTTTCTGTCTAAATCCCGAGGCCGAAAGTTTTGAACCTAAATACTATGTAACCAATGACTTGCCAGATCATCTGGCAGCCTGCAGAGGAAAATACTTTGAGGCTTTTAAAATGAGGCTTAAACAGATAGGGCCACCCGAGATTGTTAACAACTTAGATTTTAACACTCAAACAGGGTTAAAACCTCAAGTCTTGGTGAGGGGGGAGGATATTACTTCTAATCCTGTCCCTGAAGCCATGATTAGAGACTTACAAAGCCCTGGAATGGTGGAAGAAACTGTCATATTTCAGAATCCAGTTTAAGGGAAGCCATCTTGTTCTCAGTACTCTGCAGAGAGGCACCAAGGGGGAGGGGCAGACTTAGACTCTTACCATACAGAGCATGTGCGAAGAAAAGACATTTGCCAGGAAGTGAATTCTTGTGATTACCATGGACCTTTTAATAGAGGGGAAGTAAATTCTAAAGCCAGCACTATCCAGCCATTAGAGAAAGAGACACAGCTGTTACCTTTGCATAACAACAATGACCAGAAAGATCCTTTAATCACCATCCAGATTAATGGAGAATACATAAGTGGTATCATTGATACAGGGGTAGATGTCAGTTGCTTGAGGAATCTCCCTAGTGATTGTGAGATGCTTGGTTCAGTCATTGTGAAAGGAACATCAGGCATTCCACAGACTGCACCAAAGTTTCAACCAAAAATGGTGAAATTGGGACCAATAGAATTTGAGCATCAATTCTTATTGTTACCAGTGTCCTAACAATCTCATAGGTAGAGATATCCTGTGCAAACTTGCAGCTACAATATATTGTGAGCCAAGTGGAGAACTGTATTTACACCTGCCCAAGAGGTCATTGAAACATCATCCTGACTTATGCCTAAATAGGATTACTGAAGATCACACAGTTTTAGTTCTGGATCAAGAAAGCTTATACAAGATTCCAGATACTCTACCAGTAGGAGTATGGGCTAGTAGTTCATCAGATGTGGGTAGAATCCTTTCGGCTAAGCCAGTGAAAATAAAAGTAAAAGAAGGAGTGAAACCACCTAGAATTCCTCAATTTAAACTGAGCAAAGAGGCAGTGGAAGGAATAAAACCTTTGATCAAGGATTTATTAGCTCAAGGCATCCTAGTGCAGGGTTTTTCTGAATTTAACACTCCTATTTTACCAATCAAGAAGGCAAAGTTAGATGCTAATGGGAAAGTACAGTGGAGAATGGTGCAAGATCTTAGAGCAATAAATGATTATGTGGAAGACATCCATGCAGTTATTCCAAGTCCATCACAGATAATTGCAGGGATTACTCCAGACTCTAGATGGTACACCATGATTGATCTGTCCAATGCATATTTTAGCATTCCAATCCACAAAGACAGTCAAAGGTTGTTTGCATTCACCTAGGAAAACAAAACTGTATTTTGGGGTCGTCTTCCACAAGGATTCAAAAATTCGGCTTCCATGTTTTGTCAAATACTGCATAAAGATCTAGAATCCATATCTTTCACTGCTAGCAAGATAGTGCATTATTTAGATGACATCCTACTAATGTCACCAACAGGAGAAATATGTCTCAGAGACAGCATCCATCTAGTGGAAGAACTATATAAGAGAGGATATAAAATATCCAGAAACAAAGTGCAGTGGGTAAAAAAGGAAATCGAGTTTTGGGGATTCACACTGCAGGGTGGAACTAGAAGTATATCAAAGAAGAGAATTGAGGATATACAGAAAATCAGCTTACCTAAAACCAAGAAACAGCTAAGAGCAATAATTGGCATGACTATCTTTTGCAGACAGTGGATACCTGGGTTTTCTCTAATTTCTAAGCCTTTAACCAGGAAAGATATCAAAAAGCCACTGAAGTTAACAAGAGAACACATACATGCCATTGAGAAGTTAAAGTCAGCAATTCTCCTGCACTAGGCATTCCAGATCACAACAAAGTTTTTCATCTATTTATCCATGAAGATAAGGGAATTGCTTGTGCAGTGCTCACTCAATATTTAGGAAGCAATTTAAGACCCATAGCTTACTATAGTTCTACACTAGATCCTGTTATCCAAGGAATGGTTTCCTGTTTGAAGATTATTGTTGTTGCAGCTTTAATGGTTAGGAAGAGTTCTAAACTGGTTCTGGGAGGGGAACTCAGATTGTATTACCAGCATCAAATAGAAACCACACTGAGAAATGCAAATCTGCAGGCTTTCACATCTCAGAGACTCTCTCAGTATCAAGTTACATTGTTAACAAATGAGAACTTGACCTTCCATAAGTGTAAATGCATCAATTCAGTGACTCTTATTCCAGAACTTCCATTAGAAGGGGATAGCCTTCATATTTGTGAGGATACATTAGAACTAGTACAAAAGGCTAGAGAAGATCTTTCTGATGTTTCTATGGAAGATGCTGACCTCATACTGTTTTGTGATGGTTCGAGTTATCATTATGATGGGAAAAGAGTGACTGGTGCAGCTGTAACTACCCAAAATGAAACCCTATGGTATGCAGCATTTGGGCCAGACATATCAGCTCAAGGAGCAGAAATTGTTGCATTGACTCAGGCATTGAAAATTGGTAAAAACAAAGCTCTGAATGTTTTTACAGACTCGAAGTATGGATTTTCGATTGTTCATTCTTCAGGAGAAATTTGGAAGAAAAGAGGGTTTATAACATCTAATGGGAAAGCAATAGCATATGGGAAACTAGCGAATTGTTAGAAGCCATACAATTGCCAGCAAAGTTATCTGTAATGCACTGCAGGGCACATCAAAAGCTAGTGGGACCAATACAGATAGGCAATCACAGAGCAGACATCATGGCTAAATTTGCAGCCAGATGTGGAGAAAAAGCCATATTTCACCTAGCCTTAGTGGATAGAGATGAACTATTACAAGCCTATTCATAAAAGGAAGTGGAATACTGGAAGAAAAATCTTGGAGCCACTCTGGTGAATGGAGTCTGGATGTCAATCTCTGGAAAACCATTTTTGCCGAAATTATTGTACCACACTGCATGTGCAGCAGTTCATAGAAAAGGCCACTATGGAGTTTTAGGAGTGGTAGATACAATTTGCAAAAGCTGGATAGCAATAGGTGTGACTACAGAAGCAAAAAGAGTGTGTGATGAATGTTTCATATGTCAACAATACAACAAGGCTGTAATTAAGACAAGAGCCTTTGGAGGAAAACCTTTAGCATTCACATCATTTAAGTGTCTACAGATAGACTATGTCACAATGCCTAAATGTCAACAGTATAGGTACATTCTCGTGATAGTGGACAAGCTGACCAAATGGCCAGAAGCGTTCCTGGCTAAAAGAAACGATGCAGCTTTTGTAGCAAAGGTGTTATTAAAGGAGATAGTTCCAAGGTTCTCTAAACCATCAGTAATTTCATCTGACTCTGGTAGTCACTTTGCGAATTCTATTTTAAAGCAAATCTACCAGGTGCTAGGGATCAAGAGACACTTGTGTTCTATATATCGACTGCAGTCATCGGGGGCCATGGAACGGACTAACCAATCTCTAAAATCAATGATCGGAAAGCTATGTACAGAGAGTCATCTTAAATGGCCAGATGTTTTACCTATGGTACTTTTCTATTTGAGAAGCCAACCAAATAGTCAAACTCATTTGTCACCGTTTGAACTATTATATGGTCAACAGCCATGGATGGGAAAAGCTCTATGAGACACTGATTACCTATCACATTTAGGGATTGAGTGCAAAATCTATGAATATGTCACATTGTTAAAGGAGAGATTGGATGAATTACAAAAGTCATCTCTGATACAACAAAGAGTACCTCTTGACTTTAGTCTTCATGATTATCAACCTGGAGATAAAGTATATATTAGAAACTTCACAAGAAAATCAGTATTACAACCAAAATGGTTAGGCCCTCATGAAATAATCTTGGTAGCACCATCTTCAGTAAAGATTAAGAACAAAGATTCCTGGTATCACTACACCCACCTAAAGAAAGACCTCAGAGAAGCAAAGTCCTCATCAAGAAATCAGTCTGAAATGCAAGAAACAGAGTCTCAGCTAAACAGGCAGTCTCACTCACAAGATACAGAATCTGATATAGAAATAGAACCTCAAAGTAAGAAATTATACTTGAAAAAGCCTCAAACAAGAAAACATCAAGAAACACATAAATATCAAGAACTTGATACTCAAATCACTGATTTAGATCTAGCAAAGTCCTCATTCATGTACAAAGATCAACACTTAAATCTATTAGAAAGTAGAAGTGCAGAAGGAGAAACAGAATATTAGGTTAAACATTATATATTTACATCTAAGACAAGTGCAAACATAAAGTCTCATGAAGGAATCTTGTGGCAACACAAAATTCTAACATAACATCATACAGCCATGCATTGGTTCCTGATCCAGGGATTCTTCAATCAAGTCGACGACAGACAAGATGGGTTTCCAGCGAAGGAGAAAAGAGATGAAATCCTGAAGAGATCCAGAGTTCCAGAGACATCAGGACATCAGGACCAGTGCAAGGACAGGAGGAGACATTGTACTGACAGACTGTACAAGGACCTGAACTGTGACAGCACTGTGACTTGGACATCATCACTGGGAGACTCACAAGAAGAGAAGATCAGTGGATGAAGATTAGGTTTGAATAAGTGCAAGGTTTTCACACTCAGACACTAATCATAAGGGAAATGCACATATAGAATGCATGCAACAGAACATAAGCTGATTGGCAGAAGAATTCTGAAGAAAGTGAGTATAAATCCAAACAGGATATGATAGGTCATGAGTTCAACACATAGTCACAATAGAGTCACGTCACATGTACATAATGTATGTAGTTGAAAAAACTACAATGACCCAGAAGAACAAGAGAGTTAAGTTTCCTTGCAAGGTCTAAAATAGTTATTTCATGAGAACATCACATGAAAACCTTGTACATATGTAATTTGTTACTAACATATATTGCATAAGTCTACTAACCCGTAGGGAAAGAGTAGAGTAGGGATGTTCAAATTTTAGTTAGTATAGGGTCAGTGTAAAATAGTTATGAATGTTCAAATAGATTTGATAGAATGTTAGGTAGACATTGTGTAAAGTAGGTTAGTTAGATTGAAAACTAATTGACTAACACATTAACTCTAGTATAAGAATTACTGACAGACTAATCTTTCTAACTATAGATTAGGGAATAGAAATGTTAGAGTTTAATATGAGTTAGGAATGTTATTTGAAGTTAGCATTAGTAATATAGACAGAGTTATTGAAAATTTTTTTGTCTAAGGTTAGGAAACAACATAGATGACTGTTTAAATGTTATGATTATGTTCATATGTTACATTTATGTTCAACTGATGTGTTCATGAAACTATTGTATTCAAATCCCACACTTTCCCACAGAGAAATCTATCCTAAACGCTTGTCATTAGCTTTAGGCTAGTTAGTTAGTTAAGGCATTAGATAAGGTAGGATTTATTATTTTGGGAAGGGATAGTTAATGGGATAGGAACACATAGTTAAGATTAGAATAGTGTAGACATCATCCATGAACAAGAACAGCTGGAAATTTACAGGTTGAAATTTCCAAAAACAAAACGGCATTCATGTCATATTGAATCTCTGGGAGCTTGAAGTTCACCTTTGATTGACAAATAAGTCAGTTGGAGAGAATGTTCCCAGGGAGGCATGCGAGAGGTAGGAGGGAGCAGTTGAGAACCCTGAGGAGAGATTCTGGGTCTTTGACCTGTGCTGAGGCTGGAGATCGGTGGATCCTGGTCTTGGAGTGAGAGGGTGCAAACATCTCTCTGCAAACTCTTCCTGTACTTGATATACCGTTTCCAACCTGTACTTGACTACCACCTTGGTGTCTACTGCCCCTAGATATTAGGATTTTCATCATCTAGATATCTAGGTTTCCCAGGGCCCGGGAGGGATCTGGGAAGTGGGCAGGAGACGAAGAAGAGGGTGGAAAGGGTAGACATAACTCATCTGTTAAGGCTGAAGATCTACAGAAGCTGAAGATTTCCCAGCAGTTTACCTACTCTGGTTTAGTCCTGGCCAGGCTGAACCAGAGGGAAGCTACATTGTTTCTTCATTTGCCAGCAGTTGAGAGTTTCATTAGTAACAATTAAAGTAGGGTCTCCTATATCACAGTCCTTTACCCTTATCCTTCCTGTTTAATATATAAAGTTTAAAGTACCTTCCTAAATCAGTTTCAAAGCTTATTTGGGAAGGGAGACAACACAGTCAGAATATCGTCGTTATCCCAGCTGAAGAGCCCAAATCAATATATCAATTAACCCAGGTGGGTCCTAAAGGATAAACCTCTTTTGACCTGAGGATCCTGCCTGGGCAACTGTTATAAAGGAGAAGTGTCATCTTATTCCTCTCTGTACATCATTTCTACCACCTCAAATAGATACAAGAGACCTCCCATAATTATAACATGTGTTGTAAGGAGTTTTCTTATAATTGTAAATCTAAAAACCCTTGTCTCATGTGAAAGGAGGTCCTATAACTAATCATCTAATTATTGTTTCCATGTTCTTTTGATTGTTTACAGCAGCTACTTGGCAGGGTTTGGGGACATTTCAGCCCACATCAAGCTCATGATTGCTGGCATGGAAGTATGATGGCTAGGTACTTTGGGTAATCAGCTGTCAAGGAGACAAGATTCTGCTACAGAACCCTGGGGTGCAAGGAGCATACAAGATATTAGATCACTTGAGAATGATTCTATATCATGGTTTAGGAAGACAGAACAATGTGCCACTTTAAAATAAAAATCCCAGAGAATGGCAGGGGTCCACAAAGAATTTCCAGTGAAAACCCTTAGAATTTAGAGAGAATATTGAGAAGTGGAGGGGGAAAAAAAGAGTACATTTTGACAAAAGGCTGGAGAAGTAGGATAACGGTCAGTAGGATGACGGTCAATAGGATGTCATATTTCTCTAGACAACACAGGTAACTTTTTATTTGGGTTGATTTTTAAAAATTAACTTTTCTTTTGATAAACTTGGCAAGCATTGACAAACATGATTTTTCTATTTATAAGAAAGAATTGAATTTTTATGATACTGTATCCTTTTCCCATAGATTGCTTGTTAAAAAGTGAATATTAAATTTAACCTGTTTGTTCCAGGAAGGCAGTGTTTATCTGCATTTCCTTCTAAATATCTTTTTGTGCTTCCTTATGACTTTTAAAAACATTTTTCTTTCTTTCTCTATTTTATTACTGCCCTAGGCAAAGTCTTCCTCAAACACAAAAAAACAAATACTGAAAACATTTTTTCATATCTGATATTCAGGTCTCAATTTGGGAAAGTCCTCCTAGAACCATTAGGCATTATAGCCAGTGAAACTGGGAATTTATATACATTGATAAATTCTTGTTGGGAGCTTTTTTGTATCCATCTAGACACAATAAAGTAAAAAGGACCAAGAGCCAGAAGAAAAACAATGAATAACCCTTTCACTTTTTGTACTCACTAAACATTTGAGATCTGAGGAAAGCCAAAATACCTTAGATTCAGATAATACTTTGTGGTTAGTTTGAAGATAGTCTATGAAATGATGCAAGACATATGCATTTTGGCAATCAGAAAAAAGTGCCAAATTAAAAGGTGCTTTAACCTTAAAAGAAATAGTGGCTTGAGAGCAACAATGATCCTGTTGCTCATAAAAAAGCTGAAAGACAGATTAAACGCCTTCAGGCTCTGTTTGGCCAATGGCTGAATAGCTGTTTTAATTTCAAAAAGAACTTGGTCCCTCAAGGCTTGGACTATGGAAATTTACAGACCTCTTCCTCCTAATGGAGAGCCATATTTCATTAGTTGAATAACAAGATGTATGAAAGGTTAGACTTTCTAAAAGAGCTCCTGGGTTCTAAAGTAAAAGAAATGGAATAATTACTCTTCTTATAGGGAAGATTCTTGTGTTAGGGAAGAGTAATGGTTTGTGAATCTGTACTCCAACAGGCTCATTCCTTTGTTAGATTATGCTGTCAAAATACTTAATTTTATAAAATCAATACTCATTAATTCTTAATTGTTAACCATCTTGTGCAGAGAGCTTGGCAGGGAGCATATACTTCTAACAAATTCAGATCTTGGCTATCTGAATTGAGAGAAAAATTAGTTGATTATCTTTTTCATTGATCATCCTTTTTCTTCTGAGTTTACAAATGATGTGACATGTCTACAAAAATAAGCAGATTTACCAGATTTTCCTCAAGGATTAATGAGTTCAACAAATAATTACATGGTGCAAATAAAAACACATTCAATGTTCAAGACAAAATAAAAAGTATGTTAAGAAACTAAAATGTTCTGACCAGACAATTAAGAATAGTATTGAGTGTTTTATAAAATCTTACACTTTCTTCTTAGAAAATAAATTACTTTTGGATCAAGCTGTCAAAAAAGATATCTGCAATCATCTAAAATTTTTTGAGCTATCTTTTAACTAATGTTTTCCTGACATAATTAAATTAGGATCAGAACCCATTTGATGTCTTTTAAGTAATTAAAAATGGAAAGAAAAGAATATTAAATATGCAAATTGATTTTGGATTGTAAACATTAAAAAGTAACAACTATCTACATTTTTTACTAAATTAAAAAAAATTCATTCTCTCAGCAATGGAGTTCGTAAAATTTACTCACCATTTTTCCATAATATATTTGTCCAAGTGATAATTTTCACTTTGTTCTTGTTTTAATTCAAAATATAGAAATGAACTCAACATGGAACCAGAGTTTAAGACTATTTGTCTGATTTTTAGCTAAATATTATATTTATTTAAGAAGAAAATCAACATTGAAATCATTTATGAATTTATTGTGTTGTTAAATATCTTCCAAGTTGTAATATATTTCACTAAAATCTTTCTATATTCAATAGATTTTGCAAAATTAAAAATGTAAAATCTTTCAGATAATATGCATATGATATCTTGTTGGATTAGTTCATTTAATTAGCTCACAAAAATTTTCTAATTATCTTATGATCAATTGATAATAGAGGTTTTAGAATTATAGATAAGAAAATGTAGTATTTTATATTCAAATAATGTTAACTTTAATTTACATAATGTAATTTTTAATTGAGCTTTTATAGCAAAACTATCATTTATTATTGTAAGCTCTTAATGAACAAATTTAAATGAATATTTTAAGTAGACTGAGTATTCAAAAAATTTTTGTTGTTTAAAGGTGTTTTCAGACAAAAAATATAGGGAACCATGAGAGAAGGAACAATATGATCTGCAACAAGTAAGGAACAGGTGAGACTAGGGCTCAGGAAGGTTTATGGCAGGCAGATACATTACGGAGCAGGAGCACAGTGTAATCAGATCACCAGAAAATATCAGTAGTTCCAAAGGTACATGAGCATAGGGGATTTTTAACTAATTATAACTTTACATGTGATACCTATTTGTGTTTTTGTCTTTCTTTTAAAGGAAACTTCTAAAAAATGGCAAACTATGCAAGAAAATATTTAGAACTGATGGTTTCATCTAATGTAAAACTATCTATTACTCTTAGATGAGACAATTATACCTTTCTCCTAACAGTTATTAATTCATGCTGTCTTAAATTAAATGAAGAATATTAAGGCACTTCCTCTTTTCTATCTTTAAATTTCCCCCCTAATAATAATTCCTGCCAGTGGCATTACAAGTATTCTCTTTTTCCCTTGAATGATTGATTTCTTCTATCCTAAGTTGCCACAGAATGCTACTGACTGGCCTACACAAAGTAGACTCTATACTTTCCCTAGTTTAAGTCAAAATGCAGACTACTAAGTCAAACCATAAAAAATCAATAACATTCCTATGTAATAATAGTAATTTCATTCTATCCTGTTTCCAGCAAATTGTTTCCTTAATTATCCTCATCCTGTCACTTATCTTCAATTTCTCCCTGCCTTCTGGCTAATTCCCTGTGGTTAATTAATATACCTTGTCCACATCTCCAAAAAATAGTTCCCTTGTTTCATCTGTCTTCACTATCACCTAATATCTTTCTTCTCTTTTGCATCTAAACCCCTTGAGAAGGAAGTCTACAATGGGTGCTTCAACTTTCTTTCCTCTTATTCTCTTAACATTCTAAAAGCTTCTTTTTCCCCAAATTTATTATTTATTTTTTATATTTTTGAGTTCCAAATTCTCTTCCTCCCTTAAATCCCTTTTCCATTCACTGAAGAAGCAAGGAAAATTATATCAGTTATACTTGTGTAATCATGGAAAACATTTCCATATTAGTCATGTCACAAAAAGAGCCAAGAAAAGTAAAATGCAAGAAAAGTTATACTTCGATTTGTACTCAGAGTTCATCAGTTCTCTCTATGGACGTGCAGGGCATTTTTTATGATACCCTAGGAATTGTCTTGGATTACTGTACTGATCATAGTAGCTAAAACTTTCAGAGTTGAAATACATTATAATATTGCTGTTACTGTGTACTATTGTTTTCTTGCTTCTGATCACTTTAGTTTGTGTCAATTCATGTGGGTTTTCCCATCCTTCTCATCATTTCTTATAGTATAGCAGTTTTCCATTATAATCATATACTCCAACTTGTTCAACCATTCCCCCAATTGAAGGGCATCCCCTTAATTTTCCATTTCTTTCCTACCTCAAAAGAGTTGCTATGAATACTTTAATACATGTAGATCATTTTTCCTTTTTCTTTGATCTCTTTGGGAAAGAGACCAGGTGGTGGTATTGCTGGTCACAGTTTGACAGTCCTTTAGGCATAGTTCCAAATTATTCTTCAACATAGTTGTACTTGTTCTCAATTCACCATTAGTTCATTAGTGTGCCCATTTTCCCATATCACCTCTAGCGTTTGTCATTACTAATAGATGTGAAGTATGTGAGTGGTCCTTCAGTTGTTTGAATTTGCATTTTTATAATAGTGACAGAGCATTTTTTAATATGACTACAGATAGCTTAGATTTCTTTTTCTGAAAACTGCCTGTGCATATCCAATGACCATTTATCAATTGAAGAATGGCTCTAATCTTATTAATTTGATTCTACTCCCTAGATATTTGAGAAATGAGGCCTATATGTTATTTTTTAATATTAATTTTTTTAGAATATTTTCCCATGGTTACATGATTCATGCTTTCTCCCATCCCTCTTCTATCCCTCCTCCTAGAGCTGACAAGCAATTTCACTGGTTTATACATGTTTTGTTACTCAAAATCCATTTCCATAATATTCATATTTGTAAGAGTAACCCTTTAAAAACCACAACACCAAAACATATATTCAAATAAGCGAGTAATAAATCATATGTTTTTCTTTTGTGTTTTTACTCCCATAGTTCTTTCTCTAGATATAGATAGCATTCTTTTTCATAAGTTCCACAGGATTTTCTTGATCTTTGCATTGCTATTAGTAGCAAAGTCCATCACATTGGATTGTTCCACTTTCTATGTACAATGTTTTCTGGGTTCTCCTCATTTCATTCTGCATCAGTTCATGGAGATTCTTCCATTTCACATAGAAATCCTCCAGTTCATCATTCCTTACAGCACTATATTATTCCATTATCATCATATACCACAATTTGTTCAGCTATTCCCCAAGCTAGGGACACCCCCTCATTTTCCAATTTTTTTGCCATCACAAAGAGTGTAGCTATGAATATTTTTGTACAGACATTTTTTATTATCTCTTTGGGGGTACAAACCCAGTAGTGGTATTGCTAGGTCAAAGGGCAGGCAGTCTTTTAAAGCCCTTTTTGCATAATTCCAAATTGCCTTCCACAATGGTTGGATCAATTCACAACTCCACCAGCAGTGTATTAGTTTCCCAATTTTGCCACATCCACTCCAACATTTATCATTTTCCTTTACTGTCATATTGGCCAATTTGCTAAGTGTGAGGTGGTACCTCAGAGTTGTTTTGATTTGCATTTTTCTAATCAGGAAGAATTTGGAATACCTTTTCATGTGCTTATTGATACCTTTGATTTCTTCATCTGAAAACTGCCTATTCAGATCCCTTGACCATTTGTCAACTGGGGAATGGCTTGATTTCTTGTACATTTGACTTAGTTCCTTATATATTTGGGAAATTAAACCTTTGTCAGAGAATTTTGTTATAAATTTTTTTTCCCAGTTTTTTACTTCCCTTCCACTTTTGGTTGAATTGGTTTTGTTTGTACAAAATCTTTTAAATTTAATATAATCAAAATTATTTATTTTACATCTTATAATATTCTCTATCTCTTGCTTGGTCTTAAATTCCTTCATTTCCAATAGATATGACAGGTATACTATTCTATGTTCACCTAATTTATTTATGATTTCACTCTTTATATTTAAGTTATTTACCCATTCTGAATTTATCTTGGTATAGGTTGTAAGATGTTGATCTAAACCAGCGGTTCCCAAACTTTTTGGCCTACCTACCCCTTTCCAGAAAAAATATTACTTAGCACCCCCTGGAAATTATGAAACTATTTATTGAACTCAGAATAGAATGTAATATAAAAAAAGTGTAGCCATCACCTCTCCCCTGTATCGCTGCAGCACCTACCGGGGGAATCACTGATCTAAATCTAATTTTTCCCATACTGTTTTCCAATTCTCCTAGCAGTTTTTGTCAAATAGTGGGTTTTTGTCCCAAAAGCTGAGATCTTTGAGTTTATCAAATACTAGCTCTTCTCCATTGATCCACCCTTCTATCTCTTAGCCAGTACCATATTGTTTTGATGACTGCTGCTTTGTAGTACAGTTTAAGATCTGATACTGCTAGGCCACCATCCTTTACAGTTTTTTTTTTCATTAGCTACATTTGGAGTCGTGCATCATTCGGGCGAACTCTGAAAAAATAGAGGCTTCATTACATCCAATGGGAAACAGATAGCATATGGAAATTTAATAAATCAGTTGTTGGATGCAATCCTATTACCAGCCCCAGTGTCTGTCATTCATTGCAAGGTCCACACCAAGATCCAAGAGCCAGTGGAATCAGGGAACAGATGTGCAGACATCACAGCCAAATTCGCAGTGAGGTATGCACCAAGTAAAATTCTAAACTTATCTTTGGTGGAGGAAGATGATCTCAAAAACGCATACTCCCCAAAGGAAGTGAAGGATTGGAAGAAACATCATGGTGCATACTTAGCTAACAGAGTTTGGCTGGGAGCAAATGGAAAACCTATGTTGCCCAGATCCCTGTATTTTACCTTCTGCAATGCATTACACCAAAAAGGGCATTATGGAAGTCTGGGTATGGCAGATTCTATAACTAGGTATTGGAATGCAAGGGGCATATATGAAGTTGCAGTGAGAGTTTCACAGAGGTACAGAATTTGTATGCAATTCAACCAGACAGGTACGAAAGTCCACAGTCTTGGAGGCAAACCACTAGCCTATACACCTTTCGAATGCTTAAAAATTGATTATATCACCATGCCAAGGTGTCAAGGTTACAGATATGCATTAGTGATAGTGGATAGACTAATGAAATGGCCAGAAGCTTTCCCAGCATTTGTTGTGAAGATCTTACTGAGAGAATTAATACCCAGATTCTCCATTCCACTTCACATTGCATCAGATTCTGGTTCCCATTTCACGAATAAGATTTCAGTATATGAGACCATAGGAGTCAAACAACATCTACACTCGATATACAGACCACAATCAAGTGGACTGATTGAACAAGTGAATAAAGCTTTGAAGACTCTAATAGCTAAAACCTGTGCAGAATCTCATATGAAATGGCCTGATGCATTACTGTTGGCACTATTCCATCTCAGATGCCAACCCAAGAGCATTACTCACTTGTCACCATATGAAATGTATTGCCATCCACCATTCCATGGCAAGTCACCTCAAAGCTTCCATAAACTATCACATCTGGGTATGGAATGCAAACTGTATGAGTACATTAAATTACTCAAACAGCGATTAAAGTAACTTCACAAACTAGGCTTGATACATCAAAGAGTTCCCTTTGATTTTAGTCTGCACAACTTCCAACTTGGAGATTATATATACATCAGAAACTTCACTAGGAAGTCTGTGTTAGAACCTAAGTGGCATGGTCCATCCCAAGTAATTTTGACAACTCCTAGTGCTATCAAAGTTAAAGGGAGGGATCCTTTGTTCCATGTCACTCATGTCAAGCCAGCAAAAGACATGTCCCAACAACAATAGCAAGACCCAGTTATTATACAGCACAAAGATCAATTAGCACCAACCAGTCAGCCAAATAAGTCCACAGAAAGTCCACAGCCTATACATAAGACCACAGAACCAGAGCAACAATCAGAACAATCAGAGGAAGAATCAGAACCAGAATCAGATCAAGAGCCAGTGAAGAGCCAGATATTTCACCAAATTTTACACCCAAATGATTATCCCAAACCCAATTACAACTTAGAAGAATCATCCATAAACCATCATGACAATGAAGAAGAATCATCGGCAGAAGAAGACACAACACTTGATTTGCAATCAATCCAAGACGTAGACACTGACATCGACGAATAAATGAAAGCACAAAAGACATTATAACAAACTCTTGTTACCTGTAATCATCTTTATTAAACCGCAAAGAGAAAAAAGAAAGAAGAAAGATTAATCACGTTTCATGGACATTTAAACTTTGTTCATGGCACAAGTCAACACACCAGAACATCAGTTCCAGTGCAAGTTGACAAGTGCATGGGTAACATCAAACAACACAACGAAGGCTTTGCTGACTTCGCAGATCATCACAAGGACAGCAACCCCAAGGACTACAAAAGACAACCATGACTGAATACACAATCAGTGCATGGGACAACAACCACACTGTGAAGAGGAGCATCAGATCAATGCTGGACCCATGCATTCGGAGAACACAACTTACACCCAACAGAATTCTCACTGCACCCAACACTTTAGAATTCCATCCACGCAGTACATGCAATTTGCAGAAGAATTCCAGTGGAGTAAGTATGTAACATTTCATTATATGGGTAGGTCACATTGGACAACACATAGAACATTTTCTGACTTCACATTTACATGTGAAACACTAACTTACACTTAAGAGAGAAGGATTTGTCTGCCTTAGCATAGAGTATTCCTCTTACTTTGGTTCAGACATCTTCTACTCAAATCACCTGACATTTCAATTAAAAGAATGTATATATGTAAATGTTTGCTTACTAATCCTTAGCAATAAGTTTTACTAACACACAGGGTCAGCTTAGTTAGTCTGATAAGTTAGAATTTTCTAAACTTTCTTGTAAATACTGTACATAACTTAAGTCTATGTTTTAACCAAAAGGACTTATAAATAGTGTTAGGTTTACTTATTCTTACTAACGCTTGTAACAGAGGCATAAGTGTACTAACATATTCATATACTAACTTTAGAAAAATGAATTAGAATTTAGAAGCTTAGATTGCAGAAATTTTCTTAATTGATACTTTGTTGTTAGTTCATGAAATTAGAAAGGTACATAGATAGAATTTATTACTTTTTTCTAGTTAGGAAATGTTAACTTTAAGACTGTTTGTGAACGTTTGCATTTAATCTGTTTTTCCTTTCTGTTCAAAAATTTTGCAAAACTTAAATCCCCATTTTTTTCCTATGCCTTTCCCATAACCCATCTTAGTTTTAGCTTAGATTTAGTCTTAGCATAGATTAGGAGCTAGTAACCCGTTTTCTTATTTTGCAAAACTTAGTTAAGGATAAGAGTATAGTTATAGTTTAGCTTAGAGTAAGAGTAGAATCCCTCTAGATCAGGGGTCAGCAACCTTTTTAGCTGTGAGTGCCATAAATGCCACATTTTTTAAAATGTAATTTCGTGAGAGCTGTACAGTGCTCACAGTGCATTTCCCTGTAACAGCGCCTGAAAAAAAAATTGCCTTTATGGCTCCTGCAGAAAGAGCCATATCTGGCACTCAAAAGAACCAGATATGGCTCGAGAGCCATACGTTGCCGACCCCTGCTCTAGATCTTAGCAACCAGGAAATGTTGCAAGGTGCAAATTTCCAAAAGACAAATGAGCAGATTGTAATGCAGGGTTGCAGCAAAAGCTTTTGCTTTTGCAAACCAACCGTAGCAGCCTGTCAGTTAGAAAGGTTTATAATGTTGAACCAGCTTGGGGGCTAGGCTCACGGGAAAATCATTAGAGCTAGGCTATAAATATCCTTGGAGTTCCAACTGAAGGGCCTTTTGCCTTTGGGGCATTTTGGACCTTGTTTGTTCTTTCTAGACCTCTCCCTGACCTCTCCATTTACATCCTGCTACTTCCCTGAATTTCCCCATTGGGCCCTGGGAGGAAGGGTGGTTTGGTGGTTGGACATCGTGGGTTTTGGCTTCTGTAGGCAGGAAAGACAAACTAAATCAAGCCATTCCCTTATCTAGTGATCTGATAAAATACTTTTACCTCAGGACGGTGAAAACTCTCTGACTATGGGAGCTGGTCTCTCTCAGTCTGACCCTCTCTCCTGTGACCCTCCCCCCAGCACCAGCTTTCTCCCTAGCAGCAATTACAAAACCCTCAAACCCTCTTTCCCTCTGCTTACCCCTGGCATCAATAAATCCCCTTTGATATCTACACAAAAGCCTCTGTAATCATTGTACTTGATATTAGGGCAAAGGCTGAAGAGGGAAGGAATAACTTTACTTTATTTCTTGAGGGCAAACAAACCTAGGCATCCATCTTGGGCAGGAAGTAGTTAGCCAAGACTTCCTGTGGATTCAGTTTCACTGACAGGGAGGAGCCTCTTGTCTCCTCTCTCAAGGAAATTGACAACAGAAACCTTTCAGCCAAACCCATGTTACTTCTGGCTGACTCAATTCTTCTTGTATCACAGAGATAACCCCCCTGCCTGAAAGACCCAGCCTATTCCTCCCAGTACCCTCTGTCTCTAGCCTCAGTGACTAGCCTGTTTGAGCAGCCCCTCCTTATATTCCCCATTCATCCCTTAACTCAGCTATCCCCATTTATTCCTAACTTCATCAATATCCCACTACTTTCCATTACACTAACCACAAGAGCTTCTCTTTTCCCCAGAACTGATACTAAGGTCCCTGCTCTTCTCAAGTTGCAAGTGCTAAAGTTCTCTGTCCTACAGGTGTGATCTGGGTTCCTGTTCCTTTATGACTGACCACAAGGACTTCTTTACATCTCAGAACTATAACCTAAAATTTAGCGTGGGTAATAAAGTTGATAACAGCATTAAATCCTGCATTCACTGCCAGCAAAAAGTCCACTATAATCTCTCTGACTAGTTGTCAAATTTCCTTGTCACCTCTGGGCAGGGTACTCCCAAAGCAACTGCTGCCACAGGGGCAGCCAGCTCCAAGGTCCACTGTTTATTTTTCTGCCCTCCCCACAACCCCCAGTGTCATGATGCTGATTGGGCTATCCTTTACCATCTATTCTTTAGTGCCCAAACTGCTAAATTATACTTACTAAGGCTTGTTGTCTGGATGACAGTTGAAGAGCTACTGTTTATAGTGACTCCCATTATGCCTTTTTAAAAAACATTTTAGAAATATTTTTTCATGTTTACATGATACTCTTCTTTCCCTCCCCTCTTCCCTCCCTGTTCCTGGAGCCAACAAGCAATAATGAGTTATACAAATGTTATCACTTGATACTTATTTCCATATTATTCATTTTTGCGATAGAGCAATCTTTTGAAACCAAAATCCCAAATCATATACTGTAAGGGTTAAATTAGGGGGTTGACAGAAATAAAAGAGCAGCTTTTAATAACTGAAGTTTTTTTTTTTTGTATTTTTTTTTTATTTTAAACCCTTAACTTCTG
Source organism: Gracilinanus agilis (assembly GCF_016433145.1). Classification (NCBI taxonomy): domain Eukaryota; kingdom Metazoa; phylum Chordata; class Mammalia; order Didelphimorphia; family Didelphidae; genus Gracilinanus; species Gracilinanus agilis. Next base: position 373,849,742 of record NC_058132.1, read on the forward strand.
TGTATTGACTTTATACGTGGAAGATTGGTAAGGGTAGGCAATGGGGGTCAAGTGACTTGCCCAGGGTCACACAGCTGGGAAGTGGCTGAGGCCGGATTTGAACCTAGGACCTCCCGTCTCTAGGCCTGGCTCTCAATCCACTGAGCTACCCAGCTGCCCCCAATAACTGAAGTTTTAATGAGAATATAGTAGAGTTATAAATTAACATCATCCCTTTAAGCCAGAGAAAAGAAAACTTTTAGCAGCTTTTAACAATTAGCAATTTAATGATTGAGGGTGTAGACTCAAAACTACCACACCAATGCAACTACCAACAATTTGGAAATTGGTCTTGATCAAGGACACATGACAAAACTAGTGGAAATGCGCATGGGTAGGGGGGGTGCGGGGGGGGGGGTTGAAGGGGAAAGGAGGAGCATGAATCATGTAACCATGTTAAAAATGAATATTAATAAATGTAAAAAAAAAACAATTAGCAATTTAGTTTTATTAAAATAGAGATAGTAAAAGAATGTAGTAAAATGAATATAGTAAAGGAGGGAAATATAGGAAAGAGGTAGAGGAAGAAATGTCATAATGTCTATACTAGTTATCCTTTAACTATCTATAACTGCCTATAATTACTATCTAAAACTGCCTATATTTACCTATAACTGCCTATAACTATGACTAATAACAGCCACCCCACAACCCAATCCACCCAATCAAAACCAACCCAATCAGTGTTTAATCCAACCCCAATTAGGTCTGTCAATGAAGATGAACCACCTCCCAAAAAGTTCAAGATAGAAAAAACTTGAACAGTCCAAACCAAAAACCCTAAACCCAAAAAGCCAAAAGGCCTCTAAGGGCTAAAGCCAAAAGCCCTCTAAAGACTAAAGCCCTCTCAGTAAGCTCAGGCTCTCCCTTTATATTCCAGCAACTAAACGCCAACCTCCAACCTAACACACTCCCAGCAGCCAACTTCCCTGCAACTGCCAGCACCTAAATGTCAGCAACTGATCCCTGACCAACTGACGCTGGGACCTTTTAACATTTTTTCTACCTCACTTCCTGTCTCTATGGTTCCTACTTCCTATCACTGTGGGCTGGTTAATTCCTACACATCTCTGGAAACCAAAATCCTAGATCATATACCCATATAAACAGGTTATCAATCTTATGTTTTTCTTCTGCATTTCTACTCTCACAATTCTTTCTCTCAACATAGATAGCATTCTTTCTTACAAGTATAACTCTGGATTGTCCTGGATCATTGCACTGCTATTAGTAGCAAAGTCTATCACATTGGATTGTTCCACTTTCTGTGTACAATGTTCTCTGGGTTCTGCTCCTTTCACTCTGCATCAGTTCATGGAGATTCTTCCATTTCACATAGAAATCCTCCAGTACATCATTCCTTACAGCACTATATTATTCCATCACCATCATATACCACAATTTGTTCAGCCATTCCCCAATCAAAGGACACCCACCCCCCATTTTCCATTTTTTTTGCCACCACAAAGAGTTCAGCTATGAATATTTTTGTAAAATTTTTTTTATTATCTCTTTGGGGTACCAACCCAGTAGTGGTATTGCTGGATCAAAGGGCATGCATTCTTTTAAATGCCTTCGCACATAATTCCAAATTGCCTTTCAGAATGGTTGGATCAATTCACAATTCCACCAGTATCCCAATTATGGCACATCCTCTCCAACATTTATTATTTTCCTTTACTGTCATATTGGCCAATCTGCTAGGTGTGAGGTGGTACCTCAGAGATGTTTTGATTTGCATTTCTCTAATCAGGAGGGATTAAGAACACTTTTTCATGTGATTTATTATGCCTTTTCATCTTAGATCTTTCTTTTTCCACTCCTTCCATCTTTTGGCTCTTATTGAGCCTAGGATTCCTAATGATCACATAGTCTCCCTGATCACCCTTTCTAGCACTGCTCTACCTTTACTTCTCTCACTCCTTCCTCACTCCTGAACTCCTGGTCCAAGTAGAGGAGAGGAATATTCCTTGTTCTTCATTTTAACTAATTATAATTCTTATCATTACAATTTCCAGGTTCTCCCTCTACCATCATGATTCAATAGCCTTTGAGTTTCACTCAATCAGTATCTGCCAACCAATCAAAATTCTAATAACGGATATCTTCTGATTGCTAAGACACTTCCTTTCTTTTCTTAGTAAGTTTAATGTCTAGTTCACAGTCCTTCTCTTTACCAACTCCTGTTCTCCTACTAGGGGACTTTAAAACACTCGCCCCCTCAAACACTCTAGATTCCAAGACCCTTAACTTATTCTCATGACCCATTTTTCCATCCTACTTCAGCCACACAAAAATGGTCATATCTTTGATCTTGTCATCATCCACTAATACACTTCTTCCATGTTCATGAATTTTAAGATTCCCTCATCTAATCACAGTCAACAGACTTTCCTCCTCTCCCCTCTCCCTTCAAAGACCAAATTTTGCTTTTCATCTATATTGTGATCTCCAGTGCCTCATCCCTTAGCTCTCTCCCAGACTAGTCAGTCCTGCACACTCTCCATTCCTTTTTTGACCCTTTGGTGAACAGGTCTGATTCTATGTTGTCCTTTTCTCAAGTCCCTTATCCTTTTATCTTATCCTTCCTAATTGTACCATACCAAGCCTGAGTCTTGAGTTATTCTTCCACCATCCACTAACTTGTCTCCTACACATACTCTGCTGAACAAAGCTAAAAAATCAAACAGTTGTTCTGGCTTGGTCCACTAAAAATGTATACTTCATGTAAAATCAGGGCATGCAGTTGGCAGGAAAAGGTCCAAGTCTCAAGAGGGGGATGGGTAGAAATGCAGTTAGAACACCACCGCCCACCCAGCTGTAATAGGTATAGTTTAAAAGCAGATTTGTGTAAGCATGTTAGGGAGAGCCTTTGCTGGAAGTCATGGACATTCTGAATAGAATGCAGGGGGTAGGAGGAGAGGGCTGAGTAACTGACTGCTATGCTGTGAGGGGCTCAGAGCAAGAGTGCAATCTGCAGTCCCTTTTGACCTGGGATCTTGGAGAGTGGTGAAGGTTGAAAAGGCAGAAGACATCAATCCTGCAAGTCAACTCTGAGTAGGGAAGAGGCCTGTGACCTGGTGGACAGCTTGCAGACATCTCTCCCTACCTGGTTACTTTGGATCATCGGCTGTGGAGAAGTTGGTTCCTGGTATCCTGAAAACATCTCTGGAACAGTTGTGAGACCTCAAATTCAAGCCCTCTTCCTCTGGTCCTTAGCCAAGCTGTCAAAACCTGGCAGAAAGGGGGCAGCTGGGTAGCTCAGTGGATTGAGAGCCAGGCCTAGAGACGGGAGGTCCTAGATTCAAATCCGGCCTCAGACACTTCCCAGCTGTGTGACCCTGGACAAGTCACTTGACCCCCATTGCCCACCCTTACCACTCTTCCACCTAGGAGCCAATACACAGAAGTTAAAGGTTTTAAAAAAATTAAAAAACAAAAAAACAAAACAAAACAAAAAACCTGGCTGTTGCCAGGTTGGCTAAGGATCTTACCCCTTTTGACTCCAGTCCTGGATAGTTAGTCACAGCTTCACCTAACTCCCTTTCTGATCCCCTCATATTATAATTAAACTGTTTCCTTGTGAGTTTTTTTAGTACTTTAAAGCTCTCATTGTGTGTATGTAATACTCTGAAGTTATTCCAGGCTGGGTGGGGCAGAGTGACAGTTAGTCAGGCTTAACTGCCATTCCTGTCAATGGTCATTCCCCTTATAGTTAAACCTGGTTTCCTGGCTTGTAATGTCTTACCCGTTGTCCCTTCCTGTCTCCTATCCACCCCACTGAGCCCACAAATAATATTTAAATTAACACCCCTGGTTTTCCCCGTAATACAACACAGAGCCTGACTACTAATCTAATTGAAGTAAGGTGGGCCAATGGCTTTCTTGTGTCAACTGACTAAAACTTACTTCTCAAGCTGGATTAGATATCATAAAGTATATTCCCACAAGAAATTGGTGTTTCCAGTTATTGTATATAGTCCACAGCCAAGGATGATTGATATATTCAAAAGGGCCTTTTCAGCTGATCCTTTGGATTTCCAACTGCTCTTATGGGGAAAACAGGGGAAGTTAATTTAAATATTTATCTGGGTTCAGAAGGGCGAGTAGGAGACAGGAATAGACAACAGTCTGGGACCAAACAAGCCAGGGAAACTGGGTTTAGCTGTCTGGAAATGACAGTTGACAGAAGTGACAGTTAGGCCACTTTTAAAGCCTATACCTATTACACTGCCACTAAAGCAGGGTAATGGAGGATGACTCTAGGTGAGTAATTCTGATCACAGTTGCCTTATTCAAAGGATTCTTACACTAACTGATTTAGTTATATAAATTCTTTAATGACTAAAGGGGCAGAGGGTAAAAGGAAATATGAAAGGTGAGAGGGATAAGGAAATTCTTTCTAATAATCTCTGGTGATAAAAGGATGGCTTCTTCCAAAGCAGGGCAGAAGCCCCCCAAAGAAATCTTTTCCTTCCTTCTCTATAGCTACTCTACTCAACTATATAAAGTAATGAATAAATTCAAGATAGATTGTAGATAGTGTTGACTGAAGTCTATTATTTCTGAAGATCTGTTTCTGATAACTGCTGACAAGATCTTTCTGTAGCAGTATTGATCAGGATCAGTGAGAGTCAGACTTGACAGGTTGTAATATAAGGGTATAGAGTTTGACAGCACTAAGCACTTCTGGTCTGAGGACTGTTAGGCCTAAGAAAGTAGTTTCTACCTCCCAGCACCCCAAACCCAGAGTGCGTCAGTCTGCTTGGGGTTCCCCCTTATATACCCTGGTTCCAACCATCCTCAATGGCACTTCGCATCTTGGGGTTCTGTGGATTGCACCCCACTTAGGATTCTTAGGTTACATACATGATCTCAATTGGGTTCTCACTACTCCTGGCAACATTTTTGCCCTTCCCTAATTTGTTCACTTTCCCACATACAAAAGCCACTCTTCAAAATCTTTTCAACCCCTCCCCCCTCAAGTCTCCTATGACTGCCCTTCCTCCCCACATTTGACTGAGAATGTTACTTCTTATTTTATTGAAAAAATGGAAGGCTATTTGCTGAGAGCTCCCTCTTCTAAAGCCAGTTTCCTGGAAATTTTTCTTAATCCCTCTTAATTTTAATTAATTCCCTCATAATTACTTCATTTTTATCTGCTATATGGGCTTGTTTTTCATGGGTGTTTACATGTTGTCTCCCCAATAAGACTATGAGCTTCTTAAGAGCAAGTACTATCTTTTGTCTTTATATGCCCAACAGAGCACAGAACTTGGCACATAGTAGGTGCTTAATACATGTTTATTGACTGACTGCTTATTATTGACTGACTGATTACAATTAGAAAATTTCATGACAAAATCATGATGACAAAAATTTACTTTTCTTCCATTTTATTTCTTGGATTTTTTCCTCAGTTTAAAACGTGATAAAATATTGAAAAATCTGGATTTGGGGGGTCCTGAATCATCTTCTTTAGATTTATCCCTAGTTTTGGAAAAATAAGGAATAAAAAATGAAATATTTCCTATCATTATTCAAGAATATTTAAACATATAGAAAGATTCACAAAATTAAGATCTACAGTGAAGGGTAAAGAACATTTCAGAAAATGAGGTTGTGGTAAGAACATGATGTGTTTGTCAGTGAATGTCTATATGGGAAAGTATAGAAATAGGATTGCTCACTAAGTATTATAAATAATCAAATATTTAACATATTCACATATTAGGATATGCCTGAGTATCTTAATGCATGAATATATTAAATCTTTGAGTATTTAAAACGGGTACTTTACTGCTACTCCTATTTCTCTATAAAGGTAGACACTGACTCCATTTACCCAAAGTACCTCTTAGCACATGTCCTCACAAATCAGATGTGGACATATGGATTCCATAAGGAGGAATAGAATGTTTTTCCATCAGATAAACCAGGATAGAACAATGCTTGTAAAGTCACAAATGCCAAAAAATGCTAACAATGATATTTAACATGCCATAAATAAAGATGAAAATACCTGTCAGTACCCGAAAAAAGTGGCTTTTCTTTTTTTTCTTTTTTGTGTTTTCTACTTAGACATGAGAAACACCTGAAATTCAAGGTGAGGAAAAGGGTTTATTTTCATGCACATTTTAGGTTCTTTGTATAATAGTCAAACTATGTATAGGCAGTCCATCTGAGAGCCAGAGCAACCTTAAGTAAGAAAAACAAGATAGGTAATTCCATATATAACTATGTCATGTGTACAAATATTCATTTGTATGTGTGTGTATGCAAATGTGTGAATTTGGATGTACATAGGTGTATGTGTATATAGATATGTTTATATATGTGAATATGTATGTTTCTGTGAATGAATGCAAATATATGTGCATGTATGTATATGGGTGTGTGTATACTGTGTGGGTATTTAAGTTTACTGAATATAGGTATCTGCATTATCAGTGTATGTGTATGTAAGTGTATTTAATTTGTATGAGCATGTATATATCTATAAATGGCAAACATTTTTACCTCAATGATAGAAGATTGATCTACTCAAAAGTAAATTCTTAAATATTTTCCCAGTTCTTTCTACAGGCCCATTTTCAACCCAAGTTGTCATTTTTTTTTTCTGCACATGACCACAATGATTTCTTGGACCTTTTTCTGTAACATGGAAAACTTGTGGGATCTTACCTTTAGAATGGGAAAGGACCTTGGACATCATCTAGTCCAACTCTCCCTCTACTCCTGATGGGGAATATGAGGCCTAGAGAGGTTAAAAGATGTGGCTAACACCATATTTATAGTTAAAAGTGGCAGAGCTAGGATTTGGACCCAAATCTATCCTCAGATTTCTCATCCCATATTCTTTCCTCTACATCATGGCTCGTTTAAGAAAAAACACAAACACCTAAAATCAGTTACTAAGAGCAAAATTGATCTGGTTGTACAGGTACCAAAGAGTAAAAATCAAATAAGGAGAAAATTATTTTGATCAGTAGAATTTTGTTATTATTGTGCAAAAGATCTTACCAGGAAAATGAAAATATTCTCCTCTTCTTTTTCTTGATTCTCTCTTCTTTGTTTTTCACTATTTTCCCCACATTTTCACTTCCTAGGATTAATAAGAATTCAGTGATTGAAACACTAAAAATATCTTAATGGCATTTGGAAGAGACAGCTGCCATCAAGGGCTGGTTTTCTCATAAAAAAATAACTAAACTTTGTGACCTACAAACTTTATCCCAATATAAACATGATCTGTGTCAAGGCAAGTCTTGCCCCATCCCTCTCCAGTGGCAGTTGAATACCATAAAAGATGTATTTAAGCAATGCAAACATATAACCTGTAAAGCAAAAAATTCAAATAGCTTAACCTCAAATTAATAGTATCATAGGAATCATGCTCAGCAAAGCAATCTAAGAAATGTCAGCCAGGGAGGTACAAAACTTGTGCTCAGATTGTTCCTTAAACACTAGTTTTGGCTCTTGTGGTCCCTAGTCTTGTAAACTTAGGCTCAGTTGACTGGCTAATTAATCCCTTATGGAGAACTAAGTGAATTCACAACACCAAGCATGAATGCATGTTAAGTGAGGACACTCAGAATAGAATGAAAGTTTCACGTAGGACCTTATGTAAAGTTTATCATCTATATGATAACTGGGATAGAAGCCTAGTCTACTTTAAGTACAACAATTATGTGCCTCAAATGAAATTCACCTAAAATTCTCCAAGTCAAAGTATTCTTTCAGAGATCCAGGCTTCTAAAGTAACTAGATGGCATTTGTGCAGGAGCATTAAGTTGCTGGTAGGAATATCTGAGTTCAAATAGTCTCAAAAACAATGAAATGCATGGCTGTGGGTGAGTCATTTGGCCTCTCTTAGGCTATTTACAAATCTGTAAAATTGGTTTAAAATGATATCAATCATATCAGAGTTGTTGTGAGAATGGAAGAAGATAACTTTTAGAAAATATTCCATTAATATTAGGTGTGATTATTATCAAGTTTTTACAAGTCTCCTTAACCACTAAGGAGATGACTTGTCAATGTTCATGTCTCATAAGTCAAATACAGTTAATTTGCAAAGTAAAAAGGACTGAAAGTTACAAATTTCTATGTCATCATTGTGTAATTTAGGCTTTTCTTGTCTTGTTGAATTAAAATTAGTTCAACAAACATGTATAAAACAACTCTGCTAGGAGGGCTAAGGAAGGAAAGATATAAATAAGACCACATCCCTTATTCTCTCAAGCAATTGATATTTTACTAGTTCAATGCTGTAAATAACATTTTCCCTGAGTAATCTACAAAAATCTACTTAATGAATATTGTAGCTGAACAGGAGCACTAAAGAATGATAACTTAGCTCTAGGTGATTTTGGCCTCCACAAGTTGCTAAACCCACAGTTTGGGGAGTGCAAAGTTAGAAAAAACAGTATAGAAGTGACTCTTATGTCAACTGCAATGAAGGATTCTTTTGAGAGGGGACTAGAGTATTTATTGGAGATCCAAGGCATAGACTGTACATGTTGACTAGCTCTATGATTCTTTTAAAAGAGGAGTTCTTCAAAGAATATCATTTAAAAAAAAAACTCTTTGTAGAGAACGCAAAGAGTTAAATCCTCCTTTGCCATGTTCCCCTCCCCATTAGCATTCCTGAGTAAGGTCAGGCAAGGGGTACAACTTTAGAGAAGGGCACATTTGAGATAAAGAAGCTGAGGTATCCAAGGTCTTTGCTCCAGATATCCATCTGTTTGTTGCCAGAGGAAAATAATGAGTTCTCAGCATCATAAGAAGATAACACTTTCCAGAATCTGTTTTTGTTTTTGTTTAGTTTCTTATGCTAGGTAGGTTTGAGTTCCCACGGGCCAAATTATATCTTGGCTACTGTACTGAACTTCTGTATGTGAGTGCTTTCTTACCCATTCATAATGTCCTGTCTCTATTTCCTCCATGGAACTCGTGTTGTTATGACATTCTGGCCCACATTTAACCTCAATAAATCACAATATTTTGAGCTCAGCCATGGGACCAGTGGAGCCAGAGCATTAAAGTCCAATGTTCAAAGTGTCTTTGAACATCTTTGAGTTGTGGGATATGGTAAGACCCTCGAAGTCAGGGTGCCCAAAAATAGGAAATAGGTTGGTCATTTTTCACTGCAGGTTGTGGATTACGAACAGCCTATTATCATGGGGTCTGGGGTGCAGAAAGAACTTAAACAGCCTGTTACAGATGTAAAAATTTTACAAATGTTAGCACTAAGGTAAGGAATTAAGATTTTAGTGAAACCAATGAAGGATTTTATTCAGTATGGAGTTTGTTAACTAAAGAGGAGTGGAGGCAGATAGAGGACCATATGCAGAAAGATTCACAACTGCCTGAGACTTTTGTTACTATTTACAACATTTTTTGGCTTTATTTAAATGATTTTAAGGTTTTAAGTGAGCTAGAGGAAGAGCTGGAAAGGGAGTCAGAAACAGAGGGAGAAGAGAATGAGATTAACATGGGACAAAAGAAACATCCCTCTGCAACACACTGAGGGGTTTGCATCTTTCCAAACCTCCTAAGACTCAGACTTTGTGACAGTTGCTCTTGTGGAGAGAGGAAAAGGCACTTGAGGTAGTGATAACTAAATTTCATCAATTAGCCTTAAATAACCCTCAGGAAAGGCAGAAGTTAGGAATAGAGCCTAAACTGTTCCCTGTGTTAGAGGAAGGACAAGGAAACTATTCATATTCCAAAATGGATCTTAAGATAGTGAAAGAGATCAAAGAATCTTGTGCTAAATACAGCCAACTTCCCCATAAACAATGAATATACTTTCTTTTATTTCATTTACTGTCATGACTCCATATGATTGGAAAGCTTTGGTCAATTTGTGTCTGGAAGTGGGAAGTGCTTTGTACAGTTGTCTACATGACACTGGTGCCTCTAAATCTGTTTTAAGAAAGTCATCTGATGCACAGTGTGATACTGTGGGATCAATAAAAGTTGTAGGGATTTCAGGGACACCCTTTGATGTTAAGAAGCTACTACCAAGGATGGTTTCCCTGGGCCCACTGAGTGTAGGACATTCATTTTTTATTAATGCCCAACTCCCCAATGAATCTTGTGGAGAGGGACTTGTTGTGTAAATTGCAGGCAACAATTATGTGTTCCCCTGCAGGTGATATATCTCTAGAGTTACCAGAGGAATCATTAGATCTATTCCCAGTATTGTTTTTAGAAAGTCTAGATACAGATACAGAAAAGACCCAATATATATGAAATCCCTGCAGATATCCCTGAGGCATTATGGGCATTCAGTGTCAACAGATGTGGGGTTACTAAAATCAGCTGTGTCAGTGAGAATTACTACTAAGGGAGGACCACCCCCATCTATCCCACAGTACCCACTATCTTAAGAAGCCATTGAGGGAATAACACCAGTGATAGAATCACTGATTAAGCAAAAGATCAGAATCTTGTAGATCAGAATACAATACCCCAATATTACCAGTGAAGAAGCCCAAGTTAGATGCAAATGGGAAAGTTGTGTATCGTTTTGTGCAAGATCTCAGAGCAATTAATAACCATGAAGTAAAAAGACATCCTGTTGTCCCAAGTCCTGCAACAACAATTTCAGCAATTCCCAGCCATGTAAAATATTTTGCCATTGTAGATTTATGCTCTGAATTATTTTCCATTTCTATTCATAAAGACTCTCAGAAAATATTTGTATTCATGTGGAAGGGTACCTGGTTGGTGTTGTCTTCCACAAAGGTATGTGGAAAGTCCTATTTGGTTCTCCCAAATTTAAACAAAAGACCTTACCAACATTCACTTTAAGGCAAGCAGACTTATCCACTTTGTAGATGACCTGCTTTTAATTTCTCCAACAGCTCATGCTTGTCAAAGAGACAGTAAACACCTTCTAATTGAGTTGTTTAAAAGGGGACACAAGATCTCAAAGTCCAAGGTTCAATGGTGTCTACCTAGGGTAGAATATTTGTGTTATGAGAAGGGTCCAGATATATCTCACAGAAAAGAATTGCAGACATGCAAAAACTAAAAGACAAAGAAACAACTGAGAGCAATGTTGGGGACCACAGGATTATGCAGACAATATATACCAGGCTATGGAGAGATTACCAAGCCCCTCATAGAACTAACAAAAGATTTTTTTGTTACAGAGCCACTTAAGTTAACAACAGAACAGTTACAAGCCCTTGCTAAGTTAAAAGAGGTGATCCTGTCAGCACCTGCTTTGGAAATTCCATACTATAAAGAACAATTTGTCCTCCATATCCATGAAAGGAGAGGTGTGGCTTCTGGTGTGCTCACTCAGGCTTTGGGTCCAGTGCAAAGATGGTTGCATATTATTCTGCCCAATTAGATCCCATCACTGCAGGCATACCCTCATGCCTTCAGGGTATGGCTACCACTGCCCTATTAGTGACAAAAGCAGCAGATCTTGTGTTAGGTGATAATAATGTGCCCTCATGAAATGGAAGTGTTGATGCTGAGACACAGAACCCAGGCTTTCTCAGGTCATTGGCTATGAGATCACCTTGCTAGAGAATGACATCACACTAAAAAGATACAACTTGAATCCTGCAATTTTATTGACATATTTGCCAACTCAAGGGGAACCATTGCATGATTGTGATAAAGTGGTTCAATGAACAGAACAACTTTGGGAACATCTATCTGATACACCTTTAAAAATAACCCTTATCTAATTCTTTTTACTGATGGGTCATCTTTCATGAGGGAAGGCATAAGGTACACTGGTGCTGCTATAGTAACTGAGTTTGAGACTGGTTTGCCTCACTACCTAGCAATTTAAGTGCCCAAACTACAGAACTCATTGCATTAAAATAAGCTTGCTTAATATCAAGAGATAGAAGTGCAACAATATACACAGACTCAACATATTTATTTGGCATATGCTACTGGTTGGATCTTTGTGGTTACAATGTGGATACTTAACATCTTCTGGGAGAACAATAGCGAATGCAAAAATAATCACTGAACTTTTATCAGCTCTACAGTTACCAAAACAGCTGGCTGAAGCCCATTGCAAAGCACAAACTAACAATAATGACTTTGTAGCAAGGGGAAATCATAGAGTAGATGTCACAGCGAAACTAGCTATAGTGGAAGGTCCTGAAGTTATATTAAATCTCTCCATAAGTGAAACAGATTCAATAAAAGCATACACTGAAAAAGAAGTACAGAAGTAGAGACAAAATTTTAAAGCCTAACAAAAGGACGGTGTATGGATAGCTTCAGTAGGAAAGCCTATTCTCTCAATAATATTCTATAGTCAAATCTCCTAGACAATACACTGGCAGGGTCATTTTGGCTCAAGGCTTTGTGGATACAGTAAAAATGGGTAGTGTTAAAATCATTAATCTGGGACAAGTTGGATGCCACCTTGACTGACAAGGATGGCAGTTGAGAGATTCAGAATGTTCCCAGGTGCTGGGGCAAACATTGGTTGGCCCCCACCCTATAAATACCCCCTAAGAACTACAATTGGGAGGTCTCAGATCTCAGGGCTGGGACTTGAGAAAACATCTTTGGATCAAGAACTGGGCAGAGGGAGGTGAAGGGTGGTTGAAGGGTGGAAGAAAGGGTAGGCCTGAACCTAAACCTATATCCTGTGCTTGACTGAGAGAGCTAGTGAGCCATCAATATCATTGGTAGTAGAGCTGAGATAATACACAGATCATCAATGCATATCCACATCAATAACGTTCCCTATTCTCTGGCTTGGCTATGGCCAGGTCAGGTCAGAGATAGCAAGAGGTTGAAGGCCTCAAGCCTCTACCAGCCTAGCAGTTTCTAGTCCTGACCATCAATTAGCTTAGTAGCCAACTATAGCAACAGGGTTTCCAATCTCCAAACCTAGTACCTTGTTATCCTTTCCCCATCAATACATAATACAGTGATCTAACAGAAAGTACCTTCCTGAGTGGTTATTCTATCACAGCCCTTAGGAAGGCAGGATTAATTATGCAGTCAGATTTCAATCGTTTCCAAAGCCAATCAATAGCCTATTATCAATCAATCCAACCTCAGGTTGGGCCTAGAGAGATTAACTATCTACCTAACTTCTGAAGGGGTCCCAACCTGGGCCACTGTTAGAAAGAAGTCACTGACAGGTTTAACAAACCAAATCTGTCAGGGAGAAGAAGGATAAATTATAGCAACAGCTAGAGTGAGGGAGTGGGTGTTCTTCCTTCACCAACTGCAATTGGCTTAGACCTTGGGCTCTGATCCCTCCTTCATCCATAGTATTCCTAAGATCCACATACCAGCCATCCTGTAATATCTAGAAGGAAGATCTATAGGGAATAGTAATAGTAAGAGAGGAGATATAGAAAGAAGAAACAGAGATCAAGAGATCAGATCATACAGACATACACATCATATACATATCTCTTGGGTCCCCTCTATTCCTTTTAACAATAGCATCTGGTATTACCAACATAATTTCAAAGATCTGTTCATCTCATCAAGTTTGCCTACAGTATAACCAACATATATTCAGGCAAAAAGCTTTTGGCGAACAGCCACTAGCTTATTTACTTTTGAACACTTACAAATAGATTATATAAATATGCCAAAAGCAAGAAATTATAAATACTGCTTAGTGATTGTAGACAAGCTGACAAAATGTCCAGAAGTTTTTCCATCCAATAAGAATGCAGTCAACTTTATAGCAAAGGTATTGTTAAGGGAAATCATACCTAGGTTTGGAATACCAGCAAGAATAGATTCTGACAGAGGCACACATTTTACAAACACAGTATTAAAACAACTATATGAAAGTCTGGGAATAACACCTAAGTTCTACATACCCTATCACCCACAGAGTTCTGGGCAAGTAGAACAGTTGAAGAGGGAAATTAAAACCCTGGCAGGAAAACTTTGTACAAAAACTCATTTTAAATGGCCTGATGTGTTGCCACTAGCTTTATTCTATTTAAGAATGATGCCCAGAGGTGACCTACACATTTCACCATATGAAATGTTGTTTGGACACTCTTCTATGCAAGCAACAATATTTACTTTTGTGTATACATCCATGCTGGGAGGTGATACAAACATAGCTGAATATATAAGGGAATTGCAGAACAGAATCAAAGAGGTGCAAGAAAGGTGTAATAGTGCAAATAGGACCCACAGATTTCATATTACACAACATAAATCATAAACATTAAGAACTTTAGTAGGGCAGGATCCATAGAACCAGCCTGGGAAGGTCCCTATCAAGTATTATTAACATCACCCACTGCTATAAAAGTTGCAGAGAAAACTTCTTGGATCCACTATTCACATGCTAAGAAAGTAACAAGTGAAGAATATTACAACAGTTGAAAAGGCTGCGGGTGAAGAGCGTAATGAAGAAAGATGAGACAAAGATCAACACAACAACAACAGGAAGAGCACAACAGCACAAGGGTGACTACAAAAAGACAATAACATGAGGCCAACAATAACAACAGGACAAGGACAATGACAACAACAACCGGATAAGAACTACTATGACTAAGATAACAGAAGAAAGACAACAGAATGGTCATGAATACTATTAAAAAAGGACAGTGCATTAATTTCAAAGCACACTAAACACACATTGCTACAATAAACAATGAACACTGATAACAAAGACTTTTGCAAGAAGAAAGAAGACTGAAGATATTACTTTGCATTTGAAGGACAGATGGACTTGTGTAAAAGAGAGGTTATATGAGAAGATATGTGGTAACTAGAGTAGAGAAATTTTCTAGTTTAAAAAATGATTAGTAAGGTTAATCAAAATATATTAGAAATACTTAAATAGGTATAAAAATTGCACTTTAGGGAAAATTTTTACCTCAAAGGAGGATTTTATATTTTCCATAAAAGGTAACATCAGAGGAGAATTTATATCCTTATTAAAGGAAACCTTGAAGGTTTTCTATCCACCACAGTGGGGATTTTATATCTACTTCAAAAGATGAATTCAATAAGGAATGTAAATAGTATGTATATTTATATTTATTTTATATTTTTGTCTAATAGTTTTCTTACAAGGTTTTTGATCTTCATAGTATTGCGAGTTGATTTTTATTTTTTTTTTACCTATAGTTTTTTTTTCCTGTAATAGAATAACTAAAAGTTTGGTTTGATTTTTTTCTTTCCATAGTATTTGTAAGGTACATTTTGAATTATAATTTTTAGGTAGGATTTTGTTTTCTAGAAGAGTATAGGTTACAGTGTGTTATTTTGTTGTCTTATTGCAAATGTTTGCATTTTAAATTTCTGTAACTGCCATGTTTTAACTTGCAGTTTTGCAAGGATTTTCCTTTATTTCTTTTTCCTTTTCCCTGTATTTCTCCTTCTGCCCTTAGCAAAGGTTTTAGAATAGTTTAGTATTAGTTATAGAATAAGTTTAAGACAAGAGCTATATTTGGGGCATAAAAATTTTTGTTTATGTGTAGAATACACAATAGTTGGTTTAGTAAGATCCATTTGGGAAGGCAATGTCTTCCAAAAGGATCTCAGGGGAGAAATATACTAGTTAAGTAATTGGTTTAATTAAGAATAGATTTTTAGTCAGAAGTAAGGTTTCAGCTTAGAGAGTTATAAATTTACCTGAGAAGCCTTTAAGGGAAAAAAGAATTTTAAGTAGGTCAAAAGGATGGAATTCCCAGAACCCTTAAGGAGAGGACAGTTAGGATTTACCAGTATCTCAGGCTCTCACTCTAACTTTGAGAAGTGGATACTCATAGAGGATGGTAAGTGTGGTTTTCCCCTGTGATCCTGGGGGAAAAGTTTGGAGATTTGATGTTGGAAGTTAACAACTTAGAAGAGAAGAAAGTTTTGTTCATGAAAGAGTTTGTTAGTAAAGAGAGAAGCGGACAGCAGGTGGAGCTAATCTCCCCTAGACAAGGGAGCTTCAAGTTCAGATGGTGGCTGCTGAGGTTCCCCTAGCTGTGCAAGAAGAAAGAACTTTCATTTTATAAAAAGCAGAAAGATTTCTAGAGAAGTTTGTTATTATAAGGAAACTATATTACTTAAGATATACTTTAGAACAGCTTAGTGAGTTAGATTTATTTCAATAGATAAGAAAGGGAATGAGGTTAGCCTTGGTTTCCAAGGAAGAAACATCCCCTTGCAGGAAAGAGAATTGAGATTGGGTTATTAGTTAGAACTTTTTAGATTAGGGATATATATATATATATATATATACACACACACACACACATATGTATATATGTGTATGTATATGTATATATATAATCAATATCACTACTTTCCTTTCCCATCTCTTTTCCTTTTAATAGTTTCAATAGGAATGATTTTTATAACTAGTCTCCAGCAATTTCCTCAACAGTAAATACAGTTGATTCCCTCAACAGTCAACAACTAGTGAAAACTACTAATACTAATCAATATCAGAGTCAATATTCCCTACAGCAGAAAGCTTTGGCCAGTTTGTGTCTGCAACCCGGATAACATTTCCAATGGAAAGCTATGTGGGGTGAAGCCATGCATGAATTGCAGTGTGAGCTAGCAGAAGTCATGGGGGCATAAGCTACTCCTATCAATGGGGACTGGTCTGAATACTTCTCCTTTGCATCAGATTGGGTATCTTCAAGGAATCTATGTCAGAATTAGGAGGAGGCTCTGAAGGCTTGGGAAAGAGTAGAGGACAAAAACTGGGGTGATTGGAATTTCACAAAATTTATGCCTTTTGCTGATTTTGTAGCTAGAGTGCAGTAAGCTGCGGGATGATCTTTAGGACAGAACCATGGGTTAGATGAGGTGATTCACCAGGTGTTGAAACAGAATTGTAACAAGGATTGCAGAGCAGTGATAATGTCTTTGCCTACCAACTCATCTGTAGCAGAAGTTATCAGGAAAACTTTAGAGGTGGAAACTCTCATGTTCCAGGCACAGGTCTGACAACAGCTCAGCAAAAGAGAGTGTTATATTACAAGTGTGGTAGATCGGGGCATATGAAAAGGAACGTGGCCAAAATGCTCCAAAAAAAAGAAATGCCCCAAATGTGGTAAAGGATATCATTGGGCTAAAGATTGCTATTTGGGAAACAGCCTGGGTGGCTTTCCTCATGACCCCCACCCAAATCCAGCGAGGAACAATGCCCAGACAGTGGCAGCACTCGCCACAGGGGAGATGGTTTTTCACTTCAGTCAGAAGTAACTACCATGTTACCTGACACTCCAACATTGACTAGCCTTATTTTTTCTGAATCATATGTTCCTTATCTACAATCAGAGAAATTTATTTTAGTGCAAGGACAGCCTGTGCAAGGTCATATTGTATTGCAAGCCGCTAGCAGAAGCTTGATGTACAACTTCTTTTTATTGACAATTCATATTGGATAGGGATTCAAGCTAGGATTAATATTGTGAACAGTACTGGTTAATTTTTTGTTGTAAAAGGTGAGGTAGCAGTGGTGGTTGAGAACAAATGTTGTGAGGATTACTTAGTTATTATTTGGGAGACCTAACAGGAAGGGCTGGAGAATTCCAAATGGAATGGGGAAGCAGAAAGTGGGCCTTGCTCTCTCTGAGACGGACTCCATGGTGGTTGGAACAAGCTGTAACTGACTCTGGGAGACCTCAGAGATAGTGGAGTTATACCCTGATTCCCTGGGAACTTGGAGAGTGGTGAAGGAGGAGAAAAGGAGAAGACATCAATCCTGCAAATCAACACTGAGTAGGAGAGTGGCTTGTGATCTGGTGGACAGCTTGCAAACATCTCTCCCTACCTGGTTACTCTGGATCATGAGCTGTGGAGGAGTTGGCTCCTGACATCCTGATAACATCTCTGGAACAGTTGTGAGACCCCAAATTCAAGCCCTCTCCCTCAGGCCAATAGCCAACCTGTTAAAACCTGGCTGTAGCCAGGTTGGCTAAGGATCTTCTTACCCCTTTTGGCTCCAGTCCTGGGTAGTTAGTCACAGCTTCGCCTAACCCCCTTTCTGATCCTCTCATATTATAATTAAACTGTTCCCCTGTGTGTTTTTAGTACTTTAAAGTCCTCATTGTGTGTATGTAATAATCTGAAGCTATTCCAGGCTGGGTGGGGCAGGGACAGTTAGTCAGGCCATTTCTGTCAATGGTCATTCCCCATATAGTTAAACCTGGTTCCCTGGCTTGTAAAGTCTTACCCATTGTTCCTTCCTATCTCCTATCCACCCCACTGAGCCTACATTTAATATTTAGGTCAACTTCCCTGGTTTTCCCCATAATACAAACAAGCATCTTCAGACATCATGTGGACACAGGAATTGGAATCCCAGAGACTTCTGCTTATTATGATAGAGGAAGAAATTGCTATGAATGGATTATTAGTCTGGCACCTGCAGCTCTGTCATTCAGATAGAAGAATGACCAAAACAAACGGCTATAAAGAGCAGAGTTGGTCAGAGGTGTAGAAAGACTTACACAAGGGGTTACAGCCTCCCAGGGTATGCTTTGGAGATATGGAGAAAAAACTGGTTTCTTTTGGCCAATGCAAATTCCTGCAATATCTTTAAATTAATGAGGCAGAGATGTTCTTGCAGGCATGGGAGCTATCATGACTACTAATTTATCCTAGGGGCCCTAGACAGTGCAGAGTATCCAATTGCTTTGCCTATTACTTGGAAAAATGACACCCTTATATGGGTAGACCAGTGGCCATTACCTAAAGAAAAGCTCTCTGTTTTAAAAGAGCTAGTGCAAGAATTGTTACAAGCAGGGCATATTAAATAATCCACTAGTCCCTGGAGTTCTGCTGTTTTTGTTATCACAAAAAATCAGGCAAATGGAGATTTTAATTGATTTTAGGAAAGTGAATAATCAAATAGAAATCACGAGGACTTTACAGCCTGGCTTAACCAGTCCTGCTATGATTCCTGACTCATGGATGGGTTGGTATTAGATTTAAAAGACCATATTTTCACAATTCCCTTGCAATCACAGTTTTGTGGTAGGTTTGCCTTCTCAATCCCCTCTATTAATCTGCAAGAACCTCACAAAAGATATGAATGGGTGGTCCTATACCAGCGTATGTGAAATTACCAACGCTCTGTCAAATGTATGTGGCTCAGGCAATCAGATCTTTTCAGCAAAAATATTCTCAATTTCTGGTCCTTCATTACAGGGATGACATCCTCATTGCTCATTTCTCTATTGAGGAGTTACAGTGGGCCTATCCAGAATTCCAGGAAAGCCTTGAGAAATTTGGCCTTATTGTTGCTCCTGAGAAGGTACAAATGCAAATCCCTTTACAATAGTTGGAATATGAAATTCATGACACGCATGTGTAGCCAAAGAAAATTGAGATAAGACAGGATTGCTTAAAAACATTAAATTATTTTCAATAGTTACCCAGAGATATTAATTGGCTGAGACCTCTTTTAGGAATTCCTAATTATGTATTAGCTCTGCTATTCCAATTGTTAGAAAGAGACTGTGATTTAAAATCACCATGTCACTTGACCACTACAGCTGGAAACAGCATAGTGGAGCAATCTCTTTTTTGTGCCTTGAGACAGGCTAAGCTTTCACATTCCACTTTCCATCAGACTGCAAAAGTGCTGCAGCAATGTTTTCACATCTCCAGGCAGCAAGCCGGAGACATTGCCAGGGGGTGTCCCTGCCTGTTTTCCTTTCAGCAAGCCCCTCTTAGTGGAGTTAACCCCTGGGGTACTGCTTCTCTGCAATTATGGCAGACAGATATAACTCATTACCCTGCATTTGTCAGACTTGTTTACATTCATGTCACTGTTGACACTTTCTCAGGTTTTCACATTTACCTAGTGTCACTAGAGAGGAAAGTGTAAAGAAGTGGTGGAACATTTTCTTCTCATTTTTCAAATTATTGGCCCACCACAAAAACTAAAAACAGATAACAGTCCAGGTTACTCCTCAAATCAATTTCAACAATTCTGTTAGATGTGGGCTATCACCCACGTTATAGGAATCCTTTACAATCCTCAAGGGCAAGCTATTGTGGAATGCAAACATCAGACACTGAAAGCATTCTTACAAAAACCAAAGGGGGGAAGCCACAGGTCAGTATGATATTTGCTGGCTATGGCAAGCTACACTATGAATTATTTGACTTTTGATGATAACAATGAGACCCCAGCTTCAAAGCTTTTTTCTCAGCTGTGGGCTCCACCTGAATCTTCTCCTTCATCTTTAAGTACTAATCAGGTGAAAGGCATAGGACAAAGTATAGGACACCCCAAAGTGAATGGAAAAAGCCAGTACCTGTCTTAAAGCATGGTTGAGCATATATTTCTGTTGTTTCAGATGAAAGTGTCTGGTTGCCCAGGGAATAGATCAGACTTGCTTCTTCCACTGCAGGCACTGAGTTTGAATAGAGCCGTCCTGCAGACAGACGGGGAGGAGAAGAACAAAGAAAGATGCTAATTACTGGAAGTTTTTGATGGCTGTCATGGTGGGGTGTTAGCTATTGAAAGTGGCTAGTGGGGTGGAATGTTGGGTTCTCTGGAAGGATCCTCCATTTGTGGAGATGGTGGGATGGGACCAATTTGTACCTGAACCTGTATTATATGGCAATGGCACATGTATTCTTGATGGAATAGATTTACTGGCACAGGAATTTTGGGCCCTTAAGAATAATGTAAGGAAAAATGAGATAATCAGGAATTTTACCTTCCAGGGGGCAGTGGAGACGCTGCCTTGGTTTTCATTATTGACTAATTTGTCAGGATGTGTCCAGATACAGAATGTTGTTACCTTTACACATTTTCATTATAGTTTGTTTCCTAGTAGTGTCATCCATCTCATGAATAAGAACACTTGCATCTGGATAGTAGGAATGGGACTATATGATGGGAGCCTGACGCATGCTTAGGGGGACAGCACTGTCACCATGCATGGGATACTTGGGACAGATTGTACTGTTACCTAAAGGTGCAGATTTTTATCACTCTGAGAGTCTTGTGGACCCCAATTGAACTCAAAGTATTAAACCACCGTTTTTGCAATGTCTTATATCTCATGCTCAGTGCATCTACATTCAAGGCCAACAGCTGGTGTCTTGGCACAATGACACCACTTGCAGGAGGAATGTGAATCTGCATTGCCAACTAGGTGGCTACCATGGTGGACTGGAAATCAGAGTGCAAATGCTCAGATATGGAAAATTCTGGTTGCCATGGGACTGATACAGGCTACTTATAATATTGCTCATAATGAGTATCACATTATCTATTCTATAATTAGATTCTGCTCCCCAGGACTCAAAATCCCAGCTTCCCATCTTTCTTCTCACATTCCATCCTTACATTTTGGAGACAAAGTTTGTGTCTGACCCCACTTCTTGCTCTCTTTTCCCTGTGAAGGAGGCTGGGAAAACTTTTCTTTACTCAGGCTTTTACTTTTGTCCTTTTATTTTTCTACTTGAAATGATTATTAATAAACCTCATAAAATATAATACTTGGTGTTATTGGTTATCAATTTTAATCTTACACTTGTTGACAAGCCACTTCGGAAGATAGAATCCTTGATCTTCTTTTAAGATAACCTTTGAGTAAAAATAGGGAGTTTTCCTGGTGGTGGGGACCCACCCACCACGAGAGCTGCTGCTCCCTGGCTGCTGCCTCCCACAGCTGATTCCCAAATCTCCCACAGAGAGGGTAAAGTATATAACTCCCCTATATTACCAAAAGCTGAGTGGCTGGTACTGGCCCCCCTGCCTCTTGCAACCCAAAAATTCATAACCATGTGAGTTCAGCAACACTGGTTTCCTGTCAGCTTGGAGAGGAAAGCAGCCCCTTACACGCTGCCCACCCCAACCCCCTCCTAACTTCCAAGCTGATTTTTAAGGTGACCCTGTGGGTTTTCACACTCCTAGCTGAGAGGATGAAAACTGAAGGATTAGCCCACATGGGGTGGGAGTGGGGTCTCCTGTGACACCCTCTATATCCTAAAACCCAGCATAACCGGTGGGGCAGATAGCAGGTCAGTAGATTTGAAGCCAGAATTTTGGTAATTAGCCTCTGGGGTTTCCTGACCCAAACATCAGGTGGAGCCTATTTTCTGTTATGAGTATTTGTTAATTAGGTAAGCAATAAAAGATTATTGAGAGGTTAGGTAATAGATGAATGGAGGATGAGTTTGAATGAGCTGAATTTCTTTAAGACAGAGCTGAATCTCAAAGAGGGATGATGGGAAGAGAACTGTCTCAAAGAGTCTTGGGAAAAGCAGTTGGACCAAGAATTCACTCTTTGGACTTTCTTGACTAAGGAAAGTGGTTCAAGAAGCCCACTCTGTGAGTTGAAGAAAATCTGTTGGGTATTTCTTGTAACATCCTAGCAGACAAGAGAGAAGAGTGGTTGCAATTCCTCTGTTTCGTCAATAGGCAACACTATAATGATACTGCTGAGTGAAGGTGTCTGTGAGAATTCCAACAATCTGAGCTGAGGAAAGAAGAAATCCAGTTTATATATTACTGTTTATAAATTTTATTTAAGTGTTAGGATAGAAAGATAATCAATTGGGAATTTAGTTAGTGTAGAAGAAGGAGGATTGCCTTTTGGTAATCGAGAAGAAGGCTTTTATGAGCCAGAATTTGGGGTTGGTTATAGATAGAGTTTATTAAATTTGGGTTTCATATATATAAATAAGAAATTCTTTGCTATCTGTTTTTTTTTCCTTTCCCCCTCTCTTTCCTTAAATTTTTAAACATAAAATAAATAGTTTATATATATTTAGTCTGAGCAGGATTCTTCCTACTGCTAGAATCAGCCATCTTTTACCAGCTGTCAAATCAAACCAAGAAGTTGATTACAGCCATTATCAACTATTAGTTATTACCAATTTCTATCACTATCTAGGGTCGATATATTTCCCATAAATAATAATTCTCTATTCAAATACCCTTCTGTTTCCCCTTGCATTTTTGCCTCTGGGGGGAGGGGAAGGAAGAATGCTCTTCTAAACCTCTTAGATAACTCCTCAGGTTTCTTGTTGGGTTTTTTTTTTTTTTTTACCTTCAACTAAGTATCTTTTGTTTTCCCTGTAATCAAAATCCATAGAGTTTATCTGAAGAGTAATGATGTTACAAAGCATGGTTCAGACTCTAAGGGAACAGGTTTTGTCCACAGAGAATTTTAATGAGTTAGAGAAGTTTACAAATTCAGATTGGCTCTGTTTACTTCTGTTCTTGGGAGTGTTTATTTTCTTTGGATATTTCCCACTTTATTTACTTCTCCTCAAGAATAAAAAACAGAAAGCTAGTCTGCTTAACTTACATAGTGAAATGGAAAATTCTGAAAAACTCTTGACTGATCTCAAGATGGAAAAGGAAGATCTCTCCCCATCTATGCCTAAGGTTGAATACCTCCTCTCTTGCCTTTTACAGCTCCTGGCTGCCCGACCCTCCCCTGTCCCTTCTCCCTGCCCCTAGTCTTCTTGCCCTCCTTCCCCATCCCCAGACCAATGCCTCCCTCTCAGCTCACCCTCTCTTCTCCCTCCCTCTCCCCTAACTTACTCCTTAGCAACATAGACATCCAGCCAAAAGACAAAAACCTCAAATAAATAAAGGCTTATTCCCCTTAAGGGAAGTGCCCACCTTAAATAAGAATGGAGATATCATTTCCTTTAGACATCACACACCTTTTACCCGCCCCAAGATATTAAGAGGGTCAAGCAAAATATCTCTTCTTTTGAAGATGACCCCTTTGTAATTATCAAGAAGCTTGACAATATTTTTCATATATATGATCCCTCATGTCAAGATGTCGAAAATTTGCTCCAAGCCTTTTTGACAGAAAGAGAGAAAAATAAAATTGTTTCTTTTGTTAATAAGGCTCAGGGAAAGAATGCAATTCGCTGGCTGGAGCAAGACCCTAGATGAGATGTTAATGACAAGGGGGAATTAGTTACAACTATGCCAGGTTAGAGAGTGTAATGCAGGATTTATGCAAGATCTCTTGCATTTGCAAAATTACCCTAGGCAATCCTGGCAGTTAGAAGAATGGAACTTTGGCACAGCAGGTGCCAGTCCCAAGAGCTGACAGTTTGAGCTAGGACTATAAATATCCCTGCAGAACCAACTTGGGGGTTCTGATTTCCTTGACCTCACCCAGACACCCAGCTATCCCTTGACTTCCCTTGGGGACCCAAGAGGGATTAAGGGAGGTGGAATGTGGGCAGGAATTAGGTTAGGCCAGCCTAAGAATAGAGACACCCCTAAACCTACTTAACAAGTACATCTGTCTAGCTGGTGGATCACATAGCATCAGGGCAGTGTAAATTATCTCTGGCTGAGGGCTGGTTCCCTCAGCCTGACCTTACCTTCTAGGTCCATTGCCAACCATGGCCAGTTGCCCTTAGCAACAGCTTCTCCAGACCATAAACCCTCTTTCCTCAGTTTTCCCTTCTGTGTTTAAATAAACCCTTAGCCTGAAACTGTGAGTTCCTGTAGTTAATTATAACATCACCTTGGGCTAAGGGGCTGAGGAGAGGGGAGAATAGCAGCCACTTGACTCTAAAGGAAGTACTGGGCAAGCATCCATTTTATTCAGGAAGTGTGTGAGCTTCACTTCCTGTCGAGTTCTGCTTTCACTCCAGCAGGGAGGAGCTCCACACTCTCTTAAAGGAGTCTATAGATGGCAGGGAGACTAACTGGGCATCACAGCTCAGGCTACACATGCCTGGCAGTCTCAAAACATCAGCTACAATTACAGGCTCCCTAGTCCAGGTGACTCACTTGTGCCACCAGCTCCCCTATTATCAGCCATATTATCCCCTTATTACAAGAGGCATTCCAAAAAGCAACGAGAGATTGTTCTGATGGGGACCAGGTTTGAGAGGCTAAAGCAATCAGAGGAGGAAACTCTCTCCCAGTTTAAGATAGATTTATTGAGCTGGGAGGTAGATACATAGATCTAGATCTCTCCAAAGAGAGAGATGTCAGGCAAATTAGGAGACAGTTTGTAAATAACTATTGCAAAGTGGTCAAAGATTATTTCAAGACAAATTGCCCAAACTGGCCTAATATGGACCTTGAGGAATTGAGGAGAGTCACAGTTTATGTATCTAAAGGCCATGAACAGAAAAATGATGAGACCAATGAATTAGTAAAGACATTAAGGAAGGAAATAAAAGCTTTAACTGAAAATTTTGAAAAAAAAAAAAAGTAGGTCAAGTAGTGGCCATTGCCCCTTTGGAGGAATCCAAAAATCAATCATTTACATGTCACTTCTAGGCAAGAAGGGGTCACATAATGATGAACTGTAAGAAGTGGAATCAAGTGACTAGAAATAATAACTTCAAAATTAATAACAATTATAGAAATAATCCCAATGAAGCAAATGATAACCCATACCAAAATACTCAAGAACAATATATGCTATGCAAAGTGGAGCTCTTCCATGCTATAATCACAGTGAAAATCCCCCTCACTATGGGGAATCCCAAGGATCTTTATGAAGGTAGGGAGAGTGGGGAGTAAGATCCCTGGAATCAGAGAATCAAACCTTTGAATTCCCAGACCCTGATGTTTTAATGCTAGTTATCCCTATCCATTCCCCCCATAGTGATGAACCTCATATAACCCCAAAAGTTGGAAATATGTATTATGATTGCCTCTTGGACACTGGACCCTCCAGATTGGTATTGATGAGTACATCTCGTTCTGATTGTGATTCCATTGGCCCACTAAATATAGTTGGGGTTTCAGGGCCACCCCTAAAGGTCCCAAAGCTTTTCCCTCGAATGGTGTCTCTGGGACCCCTATCAGTAGAACACTCTTTTCTTCTAATGCCTAGTTCCCCTATAAATTTGCTAGAAAGAGATCTTTTATGCAAACTTAGAGCCAAACTACCTTGCTCTCCAAACAGCTCTATGTCACTAGAATTGCCTAAGGAACCCCTAAATTTGCTCCCTGTACTTCTTTCAGACAATCAGTAAATGAAGGAGCCTCCCATTTTTTGAAATCCCAGCTGATATACCTGAGTTTCTCTGGGCCACATCATCTTCCAATGTTGGCCTACTTAAATCAGCTGTTCCTGTTCAAATTAGGACAAAAGCTGGTCCACCTCCTTCCATTCCTCAGCATCCTCTATCAAAAGAGGCAATTGAGGGAATTACGCCAGTTATAGATTCATTAATTGAGCAAGGAATAATAATTACATGCAAATCTGAACATAATATATCCATCCTACCTGTAAAAAAGCCAAAATTAGGCTCCAATGGGAAAACTGTCTATAGATTTGTACAAGATTTAAGGGCTGTGGATAATCATGTCATAAAGAGACATCCCGTGGTTCCAAACACAAACACAAATATCTCCTCTATTCCTAGCAGAGTCACATACTTTACTGCACTAGACTTGTGCTCAGCATTTTTCTCAATACCAATTCATGAGAATTCCAGGAATATATTTGGCTTTATCTGGAAAGGTTCCTAGTGGAGTTGGTGTTGGCTGCCACAAGGGTTCATGGACAGCCCTACATTGTTCTCACAAATTTTGAGTCAAGATACAGATAATATTAAATTTAAGAAAAGCCATTTAATTCAATACGTGGATTATTTGCTCTTGGCCTCTCCAAATGCCACAGTGTGCCAGGAAGAGAGCAAACATTTCCTTTTAGAGCTGCATAAGAGAGGCCACAACATCTCAAAGACAAAGGTTCAGTGGTGTATTGCCAAAGTAAAATATTCAGGGTTTATTTTAACTGCAGGTGCCTGATCCATTTCCCTCAACCACATTAACGATATTTAAAAATTGAGCACACTCTCCACTAAGAAACAGTTGAGGGCAATTCTTGGAACAACAGGGTTTTGTAGGCAGTGGATCCCTTGCTATGGGGAAATCACTAAGCCCTTTATAGCACTGACAAGAAATTCAGTCCCTGAACCACTTAAATTACAGGTAGAATTCCTGTCAATTCTTTCTAAATTAAAACAGGCTATCCTGTATGCCCCTGATCTAGGCATCCCAGATTATAAGCCATTTACTTTGTATGTACATGAAACAGAGAGGGGTGCTTCAGGTGTTCTAATTCAAACTTTGGGGCCTGCTCAGAACCCAGTTACTTATTATTTGGCCCAGCTGGACCCAGCAGCTTCAGGAGCACCACCATGTCTTAGAGGTGTAGCTGCCACAGCCTTGCTAGTAACTAAATATGTCAATTTTGTATTGGTATGCCCTTTCACCATAATGTGCCCATGTGAAGCTGAAGTATTATTGCTAAGACATAGAACACAGGCATTTTCTGATCAGAGACTTGCAAGGTATGAGGTAACCTTGTTAGGTAATGAAAATATTACCTTGAAACACAATTCTAAATCCCGCAGCCTTGCTTCCTGATTTACCAGTTTCAGGAGAACCTCTGCATAGTTGTGAATCTTTAGTGTCCATGGCAAAAAACCTTGAGATAATCTACTGGACACTCCTTTAGACAATCCAGATCTAGTCTTATTCACTGATGGTTCTTTCATGAGGGATGGCATATGCTTCACTGGAGCTGCTATAGTCACAGAATTTGCCACTCTGGGTTGGCTTCACTGCCCTCAAATATAAGTGCTCAAGGTGCAGAACTGATAGCTCTAAAACATGCTTGTATAACTGCCAAAGATGAGAAGGCAACAATTTACATAGATTCTAGATATGCACTTGGAATATGTCATGCAGTGGGTACGCTATAACTTCAAAGGGGATTTTTTAAAATCAGCTGGAAAATGTATAGCAAATGCAGAAATTATTAATGAAGCTTTTTCTGTTCTTCAGCTCCCTGAAGCCATAGCTGTAATTCACTGCCCTGCCCATACAGATGGCACTGACCCTGTCTTTAGGGGAAATGACTGAGCAGATATTGCTGCAAAGTTAGCAGTCTTAGAAGGGCCTGAGTTAATTTTAACATTGGCAACTAGTGATGACTTAAATATGTCCCTTTCTTATAATGAAAATGAATTGGAAAAATGAAAGTATAAATTTAAAGCAAAATTGATAAATGGAGTATGGGTATCAGCTGAAGGAAAAAGCCTACTCCCTAGAAGTTTTTATCCCCAAATTTGCCAATCCATTCACAAAAATGGTCACTTAGGTACCCAGCGCATTGTGGACTCTGTTAAAAGAGTATGGATAGTCCCTGGCATGACTACCATAACCATAACCTCTAATGGGTATTCAGCCAAGCATTCAATCAGCACTCCTTTCGTGGCAAAGCTTTTGGTGGGTATTCTCTGGTTTACACACCTTTTGAAT
Organism: Gracilinanus agilis; assembly: GCF_016433145.1. Taxonomy (NCBI): domain Eukaryota; kingdom Metazoa; phylum Chordata; class Mammalia; order Didelphimorphia; family Didelphidae; genus Gracilinanus; species Gracilinanus agilis. The sequence goes on from NC_058132.1 coordinate 373,878,012, forward strand.
ACCTGAAAATTGATTTTATCACTATGCCAAAAGCTATACAGTATAAATTTTGTCTGGTCATAGTAGATCAGCTGACCAGATGGCCTGAAGCATTTCCTACTGCTCAAGCCACAGTGGCTTTTGTTGTCAAGGTGCTTTTAAAAAAGATCATTCTTCGCTTTGCCCTGCCAGCACAAATTGATTCAGATAGAGGAACTCATTTCACCAATTCAGTTTTGTCTCAGATTTATTCTTGTTTGGGGTTAACTCCTAAATTCCATGTGCCATACCATCTCCAGAGCTCAGGCAAAGTTGAGAGAATGAATAGAGATCTTAAGATTATGACTAGTAAATTGTGCACTGAGACTCACTTAAAATGGTCTCAAATTCTCCCTCTGGTCCTATTTTATTTTCGTAGTGAGCCCAGAAGAGATCTACATATCTCACCATTTGAGATACTTTTTGGATAATCCCCCTATACTGGCTAAGTCTTTCTCTCCTGCATACACATCATTACTAGAGGGAGATACTTCTATTGCCTCATATATACAGGATTTGCAAATCAAATTGTGAGAACTCTATGAAACTGGAGCTGCTGTATAAGCAGGACCTATAGACTTCTTGCTCCATGATATGCACCCAGGTGACAAGGTGTACATAAAGAATTTTCAGAGTACTGAGGGAACTCAGCCTGCCTGGGAAGGCCCATTTCAAGTCCTGTTAACCATTCCAACAGCTATCAAAATTGGAGAAAAGAACTCTTGGATCCACTGCTGACATGTAAAGAGAGAACCTCATGCTTATTGTATTTGCTAATTGTTTGTTTTAAGATTTATTTTTGTTTTTAAGTTGATTTTCTTTTGACAAATTAATTCATATACCTCATAACTCAGCCATGTATCCCTGGGTGATCCGTGTATTTGTTGGCACCCTCCTCAGGGCGGATTCTATTATTATCCTATAATGCAAAATTTAAATTCTTTTGAGAGTAATTTTAGGATAAGAAACTCCCTGAATCCAGAAAGTGAACTGTTTGGAGAAAGTGCCATGAAGAAGCCTGCTGAACCAAGAGATCCAGAGTGAACTTTGGGATGAAGTGAAATTGAACTGTGGTGGGGTCAAAAGCATGTATTGAATTTACACTCTTATGCCAAAAGAGATTGCCCCCAATGGCTTTTTGTTAATGTAGCAATAATTGGTTTTGTTCTTTTTCTCTTTTATTTCCCTCTTATCCCCAAATTATTGTAATTTCCCCTTAGAAAGTGCAATATTGTATATACCTTTAGTTTAAAATCTTTAGAGTTACAAGTTGGTTATGTGTTCTGATTCCATGGGGAAACTAGGCATGTAAATCTGGGAGATTTCTATATGCTCGGTTTCCATTGGAATCACAGGGGATATTGTGTAATTAGAATCATTTACCTCAGGACCATGTTTCCCAGAACCCCACTTTAAACTTTACGATACATCCTTATGTTTTAGAGATAAGGTTTCTTAACCAAGCCCCTTGCTCTCTTCTCCCCCTTTCACGATCCAGTAAACTTGTCTTTACTCAGGCTTTATCTATTTCCTCTACTTCAAGTGATTATTAATAAATCTTATAAAATACAATACTTGGAGTTATCGGATATTAATTTTAACCTTATGCCCCTCTCCCTTCCCAGCTTGCCATATGTGGTGCTTATAAATCAAAAAGGAGGAGATATAGATATTGCAAAAAGTTAAATCCTGCTTTGCCATGTTCCCTTCCCCACTAGCATTCTTGAGTAAGGTAAGGCAAGGGGTACCACTTTTTAAAGAAGGGCACATTTCAGAAGAGGAGCCTGAGGTCTCCAAGGTCTTTTCTCCAGATATCTATTTGTTGCCAGAGGAAAATAATGAGTTCTCAGAATCATAAGAAGATAACACTTCCCAGAATCCATTTTGGTTTTTGGTAAGTTTTTCATGCTAGGTAGGTTTGAGTTCCCACTAGCCAAAACTATATCTTGGCTACTATAGATGCTCGATAGAGAAGTGGGTGGATTAAATCATGAAGTGCTGAACTTCAATGTATGAGTGCTTTCTTGCCCATTCATCACACCTTTCCTCTGATTCCTCTGTGGAACCCCTGTTATTTTGACACTCTGGCTCACAGTTAACCACAATAAATCACAATAACCCTTACCTTTCATCTTAGAATCAATACTGTGTATTGATTCCAAGGCAGAAGAGTGGTAAGGGCTAGGCAATGGGGGTTAAGTGACTTGAACAGGGTCACACAGCTAGGAAGTGTCTGAGGTGATTTGAACCCAGGACCTCCCATCTCTAGGCCTAGCTCTCCATCCACTGAGTCACCCACTTTCTCCTAAAGAATATAATTTTTAAAAATTTTTCTATATTAGGTTGCTATTGGTAAGAATCTATTTCATGATAAAAGATTTAATCTCAATGTCCCTCCAATAATGACATAGAGAATGAAATCAGCCAGACTAAAGAGAAGGTCAAAAACTCACCATTACTAGAGGAATCTTCTGTATGTTCTGATATCGTCCAAAGCGTGAGACGCCTAGAATAGCAAGGATAAAGAACTGCACTACACATAAAACACACATATGGTAAAGGGAAATCTAGAACATGGGAAAAGCATAAGAGGTTATTACAATGTCTTGTATTTGTACAGTACTTTACAATTGTCAAAGCACTTTCACAAACACTGTCTCATGTGATTCAGACAATAAACCCAGACAACAAACCCACTTGACGAATGATGAAATAGAAGCAGAGAAGTTAAAACATTATAGGTCATAGATAATCAATTGCTGAGGCAAGACATGAAATTAGGGACACTAATATTCACAACCTCCACTTGTCAAAGACCATGGAGTACAATTTTTTTTTAATTTTTATTTCACCACCAGACCATATTGTTGGTCTGTGGACATTATTTGGATGAGAATCATGAAAAGAGCAAATGAGACCATGCATTCATGAGAAGAGTATTTGACAAAACTTAAGGAGAATTTTAATGGGACCCCATTTGAAATATTTGAAACCCGGAATTCTCACCTATTGAATAAAATCTGTTCACTTTCCCCTTGCACTTCCTGAAGAGCATTCCTTAAGAAAAAAACACGTTAACAAATTTCAGTTATAATTGTCTTGTAAGTGGTATTTAAATAACCTAATGTATCTATATCACATTTTTACTGGCCCTAAATATTTTCTTTTAAACTCATTTTAAAATTTCAGTGTGAATCTCAATATACTCTTTGATATTCCTTATGTTCAGACCAACATTCTTATAACTAAGAAAATTTAGGGAAATGTATCATTGGCTGCTGCTGCCCTATGTAAAAAGGGAATTCTTTGTTCTCTTTGAATTTGCACTTGTGAAAGGGAATCCTTTATTCTCTTTGCATCATTTGAGTTAACACTTTGGTTAACAGTAACTTTGGGGGGCAGCTGGGTAGCTCAGTGGATTGAGAGCCAGGCCTGGAGACGGGAGGTCCTAGGTTCAAATCCGGCCTCAGACACTTCCCAGCTGTGTGACCCTGGGCAAGTCACTTGACCCCCATTGCCCACCCTTACCAATCTTCCACCTATAAGTCAATACACAGAAGTTAAAGGGTTTAAAATAAAAAAAAAATTTAAAAAAAAAAAAAGTAACTTTGAATCAATACTCCCAAACCACTTAGTAAATTCACATCCTACCTACTGCTAGGTGAGAAGCCAGCAAGATACTTGGAGATACCTTTTTTCTAACTCAAACAATCAGAAACTTGTTCACACCCTCAGAAAGTGTGAACCCTTTTGATAAGTATTCATCCCTCCAGAAGGTGAGAACTACTTCCCACAAAAACTGCACCTGGGCAGTTCTAGACAATTTGGAAACTGTGATTGGTCCCTGTGAAGAGGAGAGGAGACAAGAAGTCACTATAAAAGCAAGTCCTGAACTTAGCCTCAGGAAGTTGAGTCTAGTGGAGAGTGAACTCCAAGAAGAGAGTCACTCCAAGAAGGAAGTTGGCTTCAAGAAGAAGATTGGCTCAAAGAAGAAAGTTGGCCTCAGAAGTCACCTTCAGCTCCAATCATTGTCTTGACCTACGTCTTGCAGGGAATTTGGGTGAGTGGATAGCTGGTTTTCCCTTCCTGTCTTCTGGAGATAGTTTAATCCTGATTGAAAGTTAACAAGTACTGGTTGAGCCAAGCATTGGAACATTATTTAGTTAGATAGGTTAATGTGTTCTCGACCCTTTTGTATTTCTCTACTTTCAGTCTTTCCACCTCTTTTATAAATAAAAGATTTATAATTTTCATATATTTAGCCAAACTATTAATTTTAACACTTACATTTATCTTTATTGATCTTTGTTTTTATTATAGTATGCTCTATAATAGTGGCATAATCATTTATGTGGAAGATTGTGTAAATGAAATAATAACCACCTAAGATTTTCATTTTAGGAGGAATTAAAGCCTTAGAATTAAAAACAAATAGGGAACAGAGTCAAGATGGTTGCTTAGAAGCAGCAAATGTCGATTCCTCTGTGAAAACCCTTCCACATCAATCAAAGACAAAGCACTTCAAGGGGTACAGAAAAACAAATCCAACAATGAGGCAGAGCTGAGTGACCTTCCTGCTCAATTCAACTTAAAAGGTAGGCAGAGAAGGTTGGATTCTCCAGTTTAAGGAAAAGAGGGAAGGTTTCCTTCTTTTCCATAAAGGTCCCAGTGTCCCTTCCCCACCTATTGTGCTGAGACTTAGGTTTTGGTGGGAACTTAGGGCAAGGGATCCAATGAGAACAGAATGTCTTGCTACCACAACTACACGAAACTCAGGGCTCTGACCATAGCTGAAAAAGAGGCAGCTGGAGGAGAGAGGCAGAGAAGAAGGAAGGCTGTTCTCAGCCATCGGCCAACACACCTCCATCTTAGTTCTTTGCTACTCTAAGTTTTAGTCTCAGGGCACATTCAGCTCTGCAGATCAGCTCAACTGACTTTATCTAGCTTATCAATAGTTCAGAGAAGAAGCTTCCAGAGGCCAGAAAAGCTCAAACTCACAGGGCTAGCAAACAACCAGAAGAGCAAGTGTACAAAATAGACAGAAAGCCAAACTCAACAACAGGACAGAGCACCATGGGTCTTTCCCACTTGAGGTTGGAATCTGAAAGGTACACAGATAAAGTTGAATTCTCATGTATAAGGGAAAGATCCAATACCGCTCCCTGACCTACTACACTGAGACCAGCAGTAGAACTCCAGTGGGATATTAAGGCAAAGGCTGCAATAGCGACAGGGTATCTTGGTACTACCATGGGAAGCTCAGGGTTCTGAATGGCAGTTGGCACGGAGGTGGCTGGCAGAAAGGAGAGCAAAGGACCAAAGGTCCTTTAGCCACCACACTTTCACATTCACCTTTGGTCTCTGTTGGCGGCTGGGGAAGATTTGGCCTCAGGGCCTCATTAATATAGCAGGTCACCTCAATCAGCCTAATCCAGTTAACTGAAGAGCAGAGAAGAAGCTCCTTTAGGGCAGAAAAGCCCAGATCACAAATCCAGCAAATAAACAGAGGAGAAAATTATGAATAAACAACAGAAAAAGAAAAAAAATTATGATCAACAGTTTCTATTCAGGGAATGAACAAAGAACAAATGGAAAATTGGAGGACCAAGGAACCCCAAGTAAAAACTCAAAAACTCCAGTGGATTGGACTCAGGCTCTGAGAAAATCAAAAAACAATAAAGAGAGGTTGAAGAAATTTGGGAAAAAACTTAGCAAAATAGGTAATCTGGAAACAGAAGCATATGCACTAAAAGAAGAAAATAGTGTTTTAAAAGGCAGAATTGGCCAGAAAGTAAAAGATAAAAACAATAACCTATGAAGAAAAATGGATCAAAAAGGAAAACGAAGTTCAAAAAGTCAGGGATGAAATTCAGTCTTTAAAAATTAGAATTGAACAATTAGAAGTGAATAACTTCACAAGGCAGCAAGATTCTATGAAATAAAATCAAAAGAATGAAAAAATTGAGGAAAATATGAAATATCTCATTGATAAAACAACAGAACTGGAAAATAGATCCAGGAGAGACAATTTTTAAATTATTGAAAACTATTGGAAAACCATGACCAAAGAAAAATCCTGGACATCATTCTACAGGAAATTATGCAAGAAAACTTCCCTGAAATTCTTGAACAAGAGGGTAAAGTAGAGATTGAAAGAATCCACAGATCACTTCCTGCATTAAATCCCCAACTGAAAATGCCCAGGAATGTTATAGCCAAGTTTAAGAACTTCCAGACCAAGGAAAAGATACTACAAACTGCTAAAAAGAAACAATTCAGATACCATGGAGCCACAGTCAGGATTATATAAAACCTGACTGCATCCACACTGAAGGACCAGAAGTCATGGAATATGATATTCCAGAAAGCAAGGGAACTGTTTTTACAAACAAGAATCAACTATCCAGAAAATTTGACTATATTCTTGCAGGGGAAAGTATGGTCATTTAATAAAAAAAGATTTCTAAGCATTCCTGAAGAAAAGAAGAGACTTAAACAGAAAATTTGAAGCTTAAATTTAGAACTCAAGAGAATCACAAAAAAGGTAATTAAGAAAAAAATAAAAATTTTAAGGGACACAATAAGGTCAAATGTTTCGTATTCCTATATGAAAAGATGATATTGATAACTCTTAAAAATTGTTATTATTATTGGAGTAGCTAGAAGAAATATACGTAGAGGGTACAGTGGTTAAATGTACAGGAAAATATGAGAAAATATAAAAAACTAGGGCTAAAAAAGAGGATAATATTAAGAGAAATGGGATAAATACATATTTCATAAAGAAATGCATGGTGGCAGATTGGGGGGGGGAGACCAATACAATGGAAAGAAGAAAGAAGTTGGCAACAGGTAATATTTAAATCATATGTTCATTGGAATCATCTCAGAATGGGAAAAACAGATCCATTGGGGCAGAGAATTGTATCATGCCCTATAAAGAAGTAGAAGGGTAATATACAGTCTGGTAGGGAGGGGAGCTATACAAGGAAGAGAGAGAGGTTGGGGGTCATTTAAAAGGCACTATAGTAAGATGGGAATAATAAGAAGGGAGGGAGTAACAGTGAGAGGAAAGGGGGGAGACTGAGTAAAAGCAAAAAGTTGGAGGGGAGGGTAAGAAGGATAAGAAGAAAAGGTAGAATTAATGAGGAAATCAAAATAGAGGGGAATATACAGACAGTAATCATAACTATGAATGTAAATGGGATGAACTTGCCTATAAAAAAGAAGCAGGTAGCAGAATGGATTAAAAACCAGAATCCTACCATATGCTGTCTCTAAGAAACACATTTGAGGCAGGTTAACATACACAGGGTAAAGGTAAGAGGGTGGAGCAGAATTTACTGGGCTGCAACTGAGACAAAGAAGGCAGGAGTAGCAATTATGGTCTCAGACAAAGCTAAAGCAAAAAAAAAAAAGAAGGTAATTACATCTTGATGAAAGACAGTATAAATAATGAAGAAATATCAGTACTCAACATATATGCACCAAATGGTAGAGCAACCAGATTTCTAAAGGAGAAACTAAAGGAGCTTAAGGAGGAAATAGTGTTGTAATCATAATTGCAAAAGTTCCATGCATGCTCCCAACTTGGAGAAAATGCAAAAATTCATCCAACAGGGTGAGAAACCAAAGTTTTCATCAGTAGTCTCAGAGGCAGCTAGATAAAGTCAATTATGTAGCCATATACTGGGAATAACAGCAAAAAGGGATGATGAGAAAAGAAATGGGAAAAATGAGTTTGGGAAAAAATGCATTTACATAGAATTAGTGGGGACAAGGAGAAAACAAAAAACTAAAGAACAGGAGGATGAGGAAGTGGAAATGCAAAATGATGTTTTGGAAATAAGGTGTAAGATTTATGAAACAGTGGCAAAAGAGACAAGAGAAAAAGAAGGGAATGGAGATATTGCTGCAAAAACTAGAGCACAAATAATACATTTGCTAGTAAACAATGATTTAGCATGTGAAGAATACAAAGAAACAGTTTCTGGTAGCAGTGAACTGAAAGATTTCTCAGCACAACACAAAAGTAACATAGCAGAAGGGAAAAACAATACTTTGGGAATTGAAAGTATAGGACAAAAGTAAATAGAAACAGCAAAAACAAAAGCAAATGATTCACAAATCTTATGTTGTTCTAGTGAATCTAGTCCAAAACCTGCAACTGAATTGGAGGAAGCAACAGTTAAGCAAGCAGTAGAATGGTCCAATGGGGTGGAACAATCAATATCTCCTAACATTCAAATGAGCAGACTTCCTGGAAACATAGCCAACAGGGATGATACCACAAAGGGAAACATCATGACATACTAACAAAATCAACATTGAACCTTAATGTGAAAGAGTTCAATCCAGTAACATCTGTAGGGACAATGTCAAACACAGATATTATCCCAATCTCCTCAAGTCTCCGTGCTCATGTAATACCATTGAAGACTGCAGATGGGTTGCAAAATGAATGCTTACAACAAGATATAGAAGTACGTGATAAACATCACATACCAAACCAAAACTAGGATATGGGGAAAATAGAAATACAAGCACCTATGATCCAAGTATTTAAACACAATGAAAATTCTGAACCTCATGTCATGATCAAAGTAGGAAAGGAGATATATCCAGCATTAATAGACACTGGTGCAACCCATTCAGTGTTAAAAACATCTCCCGAGGATAATAAAATAGTAAGATCATTGCAAGTGATGGGTGCTACAGGGAAAACCCAAAGAGTACCTAAACTAAAATCTAAAATGGTAACTCTAGGTCCTTTAACAACAAATCACACATTTCTATTAATTTCAGAATGCCCTTCCAATCTCTTAGGCAGAGATTTTTTGATGTAAAATAGGGATGACAATTCAGTATAATCCCTCTGGGAAAATTTTTCTACACTTACCCAAAAATGCACTGAAATGTTATCCAATACTATTCCTGGGGAAATTGGAAGAAGGACAAGAGCAAGAAACAACTACAATATTTGAAATTTCCAGTGTAATGCCAGGAGTTTGGGCTAAACATTCCAATGATGTTGGTTTGCCAAAATCTGCAACGCCAGATTTAGTTAAACACCAGTAAAAGTTAAAGTGAAGGAAGGCATTCCACCCAGAATTCCTCAATACAGACTTAGTAAAGAAGCTAAAGAAGGAATAGTCCCAATTATACAAAGCCTGATAGAGTTAAAAATACTGGTTCCTACAATATCAGAATATAATACATCCATAATGCCAATCAAGAAAGCAAAGCTCTATGCCCAAGGCAGAGTACAGTGGAGTTTCATCTAAGACCTCAGAGTGGTAAACAATTTTGTGGTCAAATCTCATCTTGCCATACCAAATCCCTCCAGTATTATAGCAGAAATTCCAAGCAATTCCAAATTTTACACCATGGTGGATCTCTACAATGCATACTTTTCAACACCAATTGATAAGGAAAGCCAAAAGATCTTTGCTTTTACTTGGAATGGTAATTAAATCTGTTGGTGCTGATTACCTCAAGGGTTCTTTGAGAGTGCCAATTTGTTCTGCCATATCTTAAAACAAGATCTGAAATCTATTGTGTTCAAAGAAAGCAAAATTGTGCACTTTGTGGATGATATATTAATTTTTAGCCCCAATGCAAAAGTTTGTCTTCAGGACAGTACAAAGCTCTTAATAGAACTTTACAAAAGGGGCCATAAAATGTCCAAAGGTCATGCCAAAGGTCGAATATCTAGGTTTCATTTTGGAGAAGGGGACGAGGTAAAAATCTAAGAAAAGAATGGCTGATATTCAAAAGTTAAGTTTGCTAAAGACCAAGAAACAACTTTGAGCGATTCTAGGAGTCACAGGTGTCTGTAAACAGTAGATATCTGGTTAAAGCCAAATCAGCAAGTGTCTTACTGATCTTACTAGAAAAGAAATCAAAGAATTTTTGAGACTCACAGGAAAACACTAGCAGGCCTTAGCAAAGCTGAAAGAATCCATTATAATAGCACCAGATGGGGAATCCCCAATTATGACAAAGAATTCCATCTCTTTGTTTATGAAGCAAGGGTGGCATCTGTAGCGCTAGTGCAAACTTTAGGCCCTAGTTTCAAACCAGTTGCATATTACAACTCATAATTGGACAATGTCACCAAAGGCATGATCCCATGTCTTAGATCTGTGGCTGCTACAGGTGCAAAAATCCACAGATTTGGTGCTAGGATTCAAACTCAATGTTTATTCTAAACACCATTTAGAAGGCATATTAAAGAGATGCAATCAACAAGCTTTCACCTAGAGAGACTTTCCTAGTATGAAATTGTATTGCTGAGCAATGAAAACATCACATTGAAAAGGTACAATGTCTTAAACCCAGCAATATTACTTCCAGACTTGCCATTCAAGGGAGAACTAATCCGTAACTGTGAGGAAACCATATCATTAGTGGAAAATACCAGAATGGATTTAAAAGACACTCCATTCATGGAGATGTTTACAGATGAATCTAGCTCAGTGACTGGTGGGGCACGTTTTACAGGGGCAGCTGTAGAAACACAATCAGAGACATTATGGTATGAATCATATCTGAAAGAAATGAGTGCTCAAGAGGAGGAAATGGTGGCCTTGACAAGAGCCTGTCAGATTGGAAAAGGTAAAAGAGTTAATATACACTGACTCAAGATATGCCTTTTCAATCATTCATGCCACAAGTGAGATTTGGCACCATCAAGGACCACCCAAATAAAACTCCCTGGTTCCACAAGGAACTGTTTCTCCTGTTTCCACAGGCTACACTGATCCTTCTTGATCTGACTAACCCAAATTTTCCCTATTCTACAACAAAACTAATAGTATTATCCTCCTACAAAGTATATAATTCTCAACTTTGTCTCCAAGTAATAAAATAACAAAGAATAGCTGGCTAAGCCTCAGCAAGAACCAAGTTAGGACTCTGAGCCTTAGCAGACTCAGAGTCCAAACCAAAGACCAGGTTTTTCTTTGATCTACTCAGATATAAAAACAATTTATGTGCATTTATTTTGTATCCTGCAACTTTCCTAAAATTGTTGATTATTTCTACTAGCTTTTTAGTTGATTCTCTAGGATTTTTTAAATATATTTTTTAAAACCTTAACTTCTGTGTATTGGCTCTTAGGTGGAAGAGTGGTAAGGGTGGGCAATGGGGGTTAAGTGACTTGCCTAGGGTTACACAGCTGGGAAGGGTCTGAGGCTGGATTTGAATCTAGGACCTCCAGTCTCCAGGCCTGACTCAATCCACTGAGTTACCCAGCTGCCCTAAGGGTTTTTTCAGTAGACCATCATATCATTTGCAAAGAGTGATAGCTTAATCTCCTCAGTGCCTATTTTAATATTTTCAATTTCTTTTTATTCTCTAATTGCTACTGCTAGTGTTTCTAGTCGAATGTTAAATAATGGAGGTGATAATGGGCATCCTTGTTTCACACTTAATCTTATTGGGAAGGCTTCTAATTTATCCCCATTGCATATGATGCTTGTTGATGCTTTTAGACATATGCTGTTTATTATTTTTAGGAAAGGTCCTTCTATTCCTATACTTTCTAGTGTTTTCAATAGGAATGGCTGTTGTATTTTGTCAAAGGCTTTTTCAGCATCTAATGCACATAAAGCATCAGCATTTCTATATATTTCCAACACATCACAACAACATGAGATAGAAAGAGAAACACCATTTAAAATCACTCTAGACAATATAAAATACTTAGGAATCTATCTACCAAAACAAACACAGGAATTATATGAACACAACTACAAAACACTTTCCAAACAATTAAAACTAGATCTAAAAAAATTGGAAAAGCATTGACTGCTCATGAGTAGGATGAGCTAACATAATAAAAACATCCATTGTTCCCAAATTAATTTACTTATTTAGTGCCATACCTACCAAACTACCAAAAAACTTTTTTACTGAATTAGAAAAAACTATTAACAAAATTCATTTGGAAGAACAAGAGATCAAAAATATCAAGGGAAATAATGAAAAAAAAAACATGAAGGAAGGTAGCTTAGCTGTACCAGATATTAAGCTATACTATAAAGCAGCAGTCATCAAAACAATATGGTACTGGCTAAGAGACAGAAGGATCAGTGGAATAGACATGGGGTAAGTGATGTCAGCAAAACAGTGTATGATAAACCCAAAGAGCCCAACTTTGGGGACAAAAATCCACTATTTGACAAAAACTGCTAGAAAAATTGGAAAACAATATGGGAGAGATTAGGTTTAGATCAACATCTCACACCCTACACCAAGATAAATTCAGAATGGGTGAAAGACTTGAATATAAAGAAGGAAACTGTAAGTAAATTATTAAGTGAACACAGACTACTATACTTGTCAGATCTCTGGGAAAGGAAAGATTTTAAAACCAAGCAAGAGTTAGAGAAAATTACAAAATGTAAAATAAATAATTTTGATTATATTAAATTAAAGAGGTTTTGTACAAACAAAAACAATGCAACCAAAATCAGAAGGGAAACAACAAACTGGGAAAAAATCTTTATAAAAAAAAATTCTGACAAGGGTCTAATTCCTCAAATATACAAGGAACTAAATCAATTGTATAAAAAATCAAGCCATTCCCCAATTGATAAATGGGCAAGGGACACGAATAGGCAATTTTCAGATGAAGAAATCAAAACTATCAATAAACACATAAGAAAGTGTTCTAAATCTCTAATAATTAGAGAAATGCAAATCAAAACAACTCTGAGGTATCACCTCACACCTAGCAGATTGGCTAAAATGAAAGAAGGGGAGAGTAATGAATGTTGGAGGGGATGTGGCAAAATTGGGACATTAATGCACTGCTGGTGGAGTTGTGAATTGATCCAACCATTCTGGATGACAATTTTGAACTATGCCCAAAGAGTGCTAAAAGAATACCTGCCCTTTGATCCAGCCACACCATTGCTGGGTTTGTACCCCAAAGAGATCATAGATAAGAAGACTTGTACAAAAATATTTATAGCCATGCTCTTTGTGGGAGCAAAAAACTGGAAAATGAGGGTATGTCCTTCTTTTGGGGAATGGCTGAACAAATTGTGGTATATGTTGGTGATGGAATTCTCTGTGCTCAAAGGAATAATAAACTGGAGGAATTCCATGTGAACTGGAAAGACCTTCAGGAATTGATGCAGAGGAGCAGAGCCAGAAGAACATTGTACACAGAGACTGATATACTGTGGTAAAATAGAATGTAATGGACTTCTGTACTAGCAGCAATGCAATGACCCAGGACAATTCTGAGGGGTTTATGGAAAAGAATGCTACCCACATTTAGAGGAAGAACTACAGGAGTGGAAACACAGAAGAAGAACAAGTATTTGAACACATGGGTTGATGCGGACATGATTGGGGATGTAGACTCGAAACTACCACACCAATGCAATTATCAATAATATAGAAATAGGTCTTGATAGATGACACATGTGAAGACCAGTGGAAATGCACATTGGTTATGGAGGGATAGTGTGTTTGAGGGGATGAAGGGGAAAGTAAAAGCATGAATCATGTAACTATGGAAAATTTTTCTAAAAAATTAATAAAATCAAGATAATTAAAGCCTTTTCTTCAAAGGAATTGTTATTAAAAAAACAAAAGAAAAACAATTTATGAAACAGTAATAGACAATCACTAGTGTTTTCCAAGATGGAAAAGGAAAAATCACTTAGCTCCTTAAGGTTTTTCCCTCCTTTTCTTTTACCTCAGACAGTGAGGAGAAGGAAAAGAAGATGTCACCTGCTCCCAGCACAGAGAGAGAGAGAGAGAGAGAGAGAGAGAGAGAGAGAGAGAGAGAGAAACTGCTTCCCCTCAGAGTAACTGCCACACCCAGAGACTGTCATAGAAAAACAATTACCTCTACCCTACTTACTGTCAACATTTGAAACTGACACTCTTATCTCAGATCTTTTTAAAACTTCAATTTTTCTCAACCTAGCTTCTCTACTTCTTATCTCTAAATTAATATAAAAGGACTTAATTTCTAATATCCTTAGAGCAGTTATCTTTGATAATTTCTTGTAATATGATGGCCAAGGTTTTTTCTTGATTATTGCTTTCAGGTAGTTCAATTGTCTCTCCTAGATCTTTTTTCTAGGTCAGTTGTTTTATCAATAAGATATTTCATGATTTCCTCTGTTTTTTCATTCCTTTAATTCTGCTTTATTATTTCTTGATTTCCCATGAAATCATTAGTTTCTAGATCATCAATTCTGATTTTTAAAGCCTGATTTTCCTCTGTCAGTTTTTGGTTCTCTTTTTTCAATTGGCCCATTTCTTCTTGCATCACTTTCATTTCTATTTCCCACTTTTCCTCTGTCTCTCTTAATTGGATTTTGGAGTCTTTTTTGAGTTCTTCCAGAATCTGTGCCCAATCTATTTTTCTTTTGGTCTTTGTATGAGTTTGCTTTGCTTTCACTGTCTCCTTCTGTGTTTGTACCTTGCTCTTTGTCTCCACAAAAATTCTTTAGTTTTAGGGTATTTTTGTTGTTTGTTCTTTATTCCTATCTAATTATAGGTAGGCTTGGGAGGATGATATGATGGTATGAGAGCAATGAGCTCTGAGAGCCCCCTCTCTCTGCTGATTCTTTTGACCCCTGAGATGATTATAGCTTAAAGACTTGCCTTAGGCTTAGGTATAAGCTTTTAATCTCACTCTGATCTTGATCAGGTCAGGGACTATGTTCTTTGATCCAATCAGGCACACCCTTGATTGTCTTGCCTTTAGCTCTGCCCTGAGCTTTAGGCAAAAAGATCAGCACTTAGTACTTAGTAATATCAACCACCCCAAAGAGTGAATTTATCCTTATCTCAAGCCCAGACTAGAATTCCCCAGGCTGGGGGTCCAGCCTTCTCCACAGATTTGAAATTTCAAGCAGTATGGGTTGGCTTGAACCACTATTTGCCCTGACAGGATCTAAGGGTCTGGATGTTGGCTTGGGAATAGGTTCCTATATCTCAGTCACCAGATGTGGGGGGGGGGGGCAGGGGGTTGGCTTGCCCTTGGCTTGCTCTTCCCTCCTACCTACAGCTTCTTACTGGATCAGCTCTCCTCTCATTCCCCTTACCCCAGATGTTCTTTGTCTAACTCTCGGGTTTTTCTTTTCTTTTCTTTTTTTTTTTAAACCCTTATCTTCCACCTTGGAGTTAATACTGTGCATTGGCTCCAAGGCAGAAGAGTGGTAAGGGTACACAATGGGGGTCAAGTGACTTGCCCAGGGTCACACAGCTAGGAAGTGTCTGAGGCCAGATTTGAACCTAGGGCCTCCCATTTCTAGGCCTGGCTCTCAATCCACTGAACTACCCAGCTGCCCCCCCCCCCGGGTTCTTCTTTTCTTGAAAGTTGTTTCACTTGGTTTCTTTGTTCTTTCACTCCTATATTTGTTTTGTGGTGATATTTTAATCATGGTTGGAGAGGATTCTCATGGTAGCACAAGCTGCTCTTGATCACTCCACCATCTTGGCACCACCCCCAGAAGTCCTTTATTTAAGTTTCATTGGTACTGAAGATTGGTTTCCTGGGGCATCAGAAAAATCATCCTTGTTTTTTTAAAAGCTCTGTTTTTTTAAATTCATTCTCTATATTTGTAGGTTTGGGATTTGCCCCAGTAAATCTTTACTGCTAAAATAATCCAAACTTGGAGAGAGAGTAAGGATTTTTATATCAGTGTCCACCAGTGAGTACCTCACCTAAACTCAACCAAACTCCAGGCAAAGGTCTCTTGATAGTTGATTTTTCAAATTTTTTGTTGTTCAATCAAAGCAGGAGGAAATGCAGCTCTCTCCAAACAAGAGAAATGCAAAGAGCAACTGACTTTTACTGCCAGCCACCCACTTGAAGTTCTGGAACCTTTTTCCCTGCCAATCACCTTCACTCTGCTCATCTAATTCCCTGTAACATAATTCCCAATGCAGGAGCTGATAAAATAGCTTCTTTAAACTCATTTAAAGCTATTCAATGTTCAGGCTTTAGTTTCAGAGGTTCTGGTTCTGTATTCCTGGTCAGATCTGTAAGACATTTTGTGATTTCACTATATCCAGGTATCCACTGTCTACAGAAACCAGTAGTTCCAAAAATACCTCTGAGTTGCTTTTTTGTCTTTTGTACACTCAGTTTTTGGATATCAGCTATTCTCTTCTGTGTGATACTTCTGGAACCCTCTGATAACACAAATCCTAGATATTGCACTCAAGGCAAAACCCACTGTAATTTTGCCTTGGAAATTTTATGCCTGGCTAGATACCCTGTTGTGTTACTTCATTTACCATCATTTATACGCATTCTACCCAAACCCCTGTTTATTTAGTTTCATCAATACTGCTGCATCCAAAATATGAATTGATATTAAGCTCAAGAAGAATTGATGGAGGAGCTCAAAAAAGATTTAAAAAATCAAAATAAGTACAAGAAAAATTGAGAAAAGAAATGGGATACAGGAAAATCATTTTTAAAAAGTCTACAGGTTTGTAACAATAGAATAGAATTTTCACAGGTCTTTTATTCTGTCTGTGGTTATTTTAAATGGGGTATCACTTACTATCTCTTCTTACAGGGCTTTGTTAGTGAAATGTAGAAATGTAGTTTATTCTGATATGTGGGTTTCTTTTATATCCTGTTACTTTTACTAAAATTATTGTTTCAACTACCTTTTTAGTTGAATCTCTAAGATTTCCCACATATAATATCATATCATCTACAAAAGAGATAAGTTTTATTTACTTCTTTGCCTACTCTGATTCCTTTTATATCTTTTTTCTTATTGGTATTGCTAGCATTTATAATATAATATTGAAAAATATTGATGATAACGTTTCAAATAACTATTTCTCACTCTTGATCCTACTAAAAAGCCCTGTAGCATGTCCCTCTTACAGTGCTTGCTAGTGGTTTTAGGTAAATGTTTCTTCTCATTTTAAGGACAAATCCACTTATATCTTGCTTTCAAGTGTTTTTAATAGGAAAGAATTGTATTTTGTCAAAGACTTTTCCTGCATCTATTGATATAATCTTATCATTCTTGTTAATTTTGTTTTTTATATAATTGTGTTAATAGTTTTCTTTATATATTAAACCATCACTGCAGTCCTGGCATAAATACTGATTGGTCACACTGTGTAATCTTTGTGATATATAGTTGTAGTCTCCTAGCTAGTATTTTATTTGGGATTTCTGTATCTATTTTCATTAATGAGATTGGTCCATACTTTTCTTTCTCTGTCTTTGTCCTTGTTCACATATCAGACCATATTTATTTCAGGAAAGGAATTTGGTAGGACTCTATTATTCTAAGATTTTTATTCAATTTTGGAATTGATCTTTAAATATTTGGTAGAATTCCATTGTAAATTCACCTAGTCTTGATGCTTTTCTTGGGAAGTTCATTTGTGACCTGTTCAACTTCTTTTTCTAAAATAGATTTATTTAGATACTCTTATTTTCTTCCCTGTTAGTCTAGACAGTTAACACTTTTCTAAGTATATTTCCATGTCAGCTAAATTTGTTTTCAAATATTCACTTAAATTTGCTGGCATATCATTATGCAAAATAACACCTAATAAATGATCTTCATTTATGGTATAATTACTCTTTTCATTTTAATACTAGTGATTTAGTTTTTTTATTTTGTTGGCTTTTTCAAAAAAATGACTTCTCATCTTATTTATTAATTCAATTGTTTTCCAACATTCAATTTTATTAATTTCAATCTCACTTTTAATTTTTAGAATTTCCAATCTGTTGTTTAATTGGAGATCTTTAATCTGTTATTTTTCTATTTTATTGATATAAACATTTAGAGATGTACATTTTCCATTAATTACTGCTTTTGTTGTATCCCTTAAGTTTTGGTAAGTTATCTCATTACCATTCTCCTTTACAAAATTATTTGTTTCTATGATTTGTTCTTTAACCCATTTATTCTTTTACATTGAGTTATTTAATTTCAAAGTAATTTTTATTCTGTGTTTCTATGACTACTTATTGAATATAATTTCATTATGATCTGAAAAGGATGTACTTAATATTTCTTCTTTTCTGCATTTAACTATAAAGTTTTTTTCTCTAATTTATAGTCAATTTTTGTGCAGGTACCTTATATATCTATATAATTTTATGTCTCTATACCAGATACCTATCATATCTAACTTTTCTAAGATTATGTTCATCTCCTCTTACCTATTTTTTTTGGCTAGATTTATCCAGTTCTGAGAGTGGAAGGCTGAAGTCACTCAGTATTATAGTTTTGAACTTTATTTCCATCTGTAATTCATTTAGCTTTTCCTTTAAAAATTTGGATGCTATAATATTTTATGTATATATGTTTAGTACTGATATGTCTTAATTATCTATGGAACTTTTTAAGATAATGTAGTTTTCCTATTTATCTTTTTTCCCCCGAGATTTCATCCATTACATATTTCCATATTGCTCATGCCATTACAGAAGACATATCACACCTACAATAAAAAAACGTCATGAAGGAAATAAAGAGGAAGGCAAGCTTTGATCTGCATTCAGATTCCAACAGTTCCTTCTTTGGCTTGTGGATAGCATTTTTCATCATGAGTCCCTTGTGGATATCTTAGAAACTTGCTTTGCTGATAATAGTTGTAATAAAGGAATAAAGCAAGTAGATGGGGTTTGTGGGTCCCTAGGTCAGTAGGTGGGAAAGGAGGGTGCAATAGTGGAGGTAGTAGATTGAGGTGGCAGGAGAGATGTAAGGGAACAGCTGAGTTTAGGGAAATATAAGACATTGAAGTATAATGAGCAGCAAGGGAGAGGATGAGGTAGTTGGGCAGGCAGCTGCAACAGGGAGACACAGGCTTGAGTCAGAGGACACTGAAGAGAAACAGGCTGAACCCTTTCAGGTAGGAAGGGCACTTCTACAGACAAAAGGTCAGGGTCAGTCAGAACTGGTTTGAAACTAACTAGAGGGCTTTCTAGTCAGTTTCTCAAGTTCACAAAGGAAGAGTCCCATGGTTCTTCCCTGTCTGTGAAATAGAAGGGCCTCTCAGAGGAAGTATAGAGATCACTACTTCCTCCAAGATAGACGCCTCCAACTCCCCTTAGGACCCAAAGAGAAACTATTCCTTTCTCTCCTTATCCCTCTTTTATCGTTCAACCAATGATTTAGCAAAAGGTTTGATTAAATAACAACAAGGATTATTAAGTTTCAGGGTTGATTATAAAGGACAGAGGGATACAAGGTTTCTCTAACAACTGCCTAGGGAGAAGTTCCAGGTAGGGGAGGGAGACAGGAATGGGGCGAACTGAGCAAGAGCCTGCTCTCACTCAGCCCCAGCAGGCTTTGTTGCCTTTAAGGTTAGGGAAGTTATACACAATGAATCAGGAGATAATTTGTATCAAGGGTAAGCCCTACTTGACTATGGGGAAAACCTAAGTCTTCAAAGTTTGATTGCTACTACCTAAAGTCCCAGACTTCTCCCCAAACCCACAGGAAATCAGGAAAGGAAATGGGGATTGAAATAGGGAAGATCAGGGAGATCCAGAGGAATTAGCTAAGCTACAAAATCTCAAGAGAAAAGGCACAGATTCAAGGCCAGGTTTTAGCCCAAAGACCGAGCTCAGTTGGCCCTTCCACTCTGTCCAAGTCTCTGGGATCAACTGCCCTTAGTCAGGGTTCTAAACCCTCTTAACTGCCAGAAATTCTGCAGTTAGCCTTTTGCAGGGTTGATTGCACCTCTGCACTACATAGTTTAGTTCTTCACAGGTAGATCACTATATTTTTGTTACTGTATATATACACTGTTCTCCTGGTTCTTCTCACTTCACTTTGTATCACTTCATATAAGTTTTTCCAGGTGTTTTTGAACTCATCCTGTTCATGATTTCTTATAGCACAATAGTATTCCATTACAACCATATAGCACAATTTGTTCATCCATTTCCCCCAAATGGTGGAGAATCTCCTACTTTCCAATTCTTTACCACTACAAAAAGAGTTGCTAATTTTTTTTTAAATAGGTAGGTCCTTTCCCCTTATCTCTTATCTTGATTGGTATGGCATTGATAGTTAATTAATTTACATTAAGAGTTTTCTTATATCTTGACTGTTCTTAAACAACTGATGTTTTCCCAATTGTTTAGGTCAGCCTCTATTTATGTGAAGAGTGTTTTATAATTGTGTGCAGGTAGTTTCTGGGTTTGTTTTGGTAGATATGGCCCCAAGTATTTTATATTGCCTAGAGTTATTTTGAATGGAATTTCCTTTACTGTCTCTTGCTGTTGGACTTCATTGACGGTAAACAGAAATGTTGATTATTTTAAAAGGTTTATTTTGTATTTTGCAACTTTGCTAAAGTTGTTAATTATTTTAATTAATTTTTTGGTTTAATTTCTAGGAATCTCTAAGTTTACTATCTTATCATCTGCAAAAAGTAAAAAGTGTTTCATCACTGCCTTTTCTAATTCCTTTTTTCTATTCTTATTGGCATAGCTACCATCTTTAATAAAATATTAAATAGTAGTGATGATAATGTATATCCTTGCTTCACCCCAGTCTTACTGGTTAGAGTTTTAGTTTATCACCATTACAGATGCTTACTGATGGTTTTATATAAACTCACTTATCATTTTTAAGAACATCTCCATTTATTCCAATGCCTTCTAATGTTTTATAATGGATATTTTGTCTTGTTTTAAAAGTGTATCTTGTTCTGGTCTCCCTGATGACCCTCCCCCTTTCAGTCAGTCTAGAAAGTTTATAAGTACTTAGCCAGTATGAAGCAACATAGCAAGAAGATTGCAAAGAGGAATTTAAAGTCATATACAGATAATCCCAAAGATTAATGGAGGAAACTTTACAAACTGTACCATATATTACCCAAAATTTACATTCTGAGAATATGTGCTAAATCAGAGGAAGCCATCTAGGCCTCATTGTCAGGGACTTTTGGTCCTATAATATATAAATATCTAATGAGTTCTAGACATCCACAGTTAAAACCAGCATAACACCAAATGGTGCTAATAATTCTGAGATGACATAGATATGTTTACTTTAAAGTTTCATGGACAATTTTAAGATGATTTGGATGTGTTAATCGACCAACCCCATGGGTTTTGTATAAGATTTAGTCAATCTCCTAAAATCCTAATATAAATGTGCCCCCCAATATAAACTAAGACCTATACAAATGAGATCCCAAACTCCTTCCTGAATACTCTCCCCCCTCCATCAGTTACATGCTATTAAATGCTCCCCACTCTAATCCATGATTATTCCCTTGTGCCTCTCCCCTTCTCCATTTGCTTTCCCTTGCTGCCTTCCTTTTTCCACCACACTATCTCTATCCCATAAATCTGCCTCTGTACTACCCCCCACACTCCCTTTTCTACAACTTGTCACTAGACTTTCTGTGCCTGTTTGCCTTTTATGCCTTGGTAAAGTAAGACTGAAGCTTTATTTCATACTTTCCAGTAAGCATCCATATCTTTTGTGCCACATTTCTAGGACCATAAAAGTTATGAACATCTTGCACCAAAAACTTTGGCTTATATGTTGTGCGGGCTGCAACAGAATTACTTGAGTTCATAAACTTTTATGAGGGAAAACTATCTCTTATTTGGCCCAGGTTTCATTTCCATTCAAGAAACCTATTATTTGTTTTATAATGTCAGAGAGGATTTGAGCATATGAGCAGGATCTGCAGAGAAGATGCAGATGCAGGGGAAAGATTCTAGAATGTGGGTGTGGAAGAGGAGAGACAGTTACTGAGTTTGGGGCTGAGTCTTTTCTCTGGGTTTGACCTGAAGAGACTGTCTATTTCTTGTGGCTGTTTTCTACCTTGTCTTTCCCATCTACCTGCTTCCCTGCTAGCTGGTTAATACATCTACTGGGCTTCCTTGTGTGATCCTGAACCATCTGGGCCATCTGTCTGTGAGAATTAAGTTTGGGGTCCTTCTGGATCCAGAACCTCTTCCTGGGCCCTGTCCTGCCTAACTGCCCAAACTCACTACCTCTATTATCATCAAAGGAGGGTTTGGGGTTAATGTATTTTATCTATATTAGGGACTGGGTCTTTAGGTAGATAGGTAAGGATTAGAGTAGCTCCAATCTCTGTGAAAGCTTCCCATGAGGGAACAACTTTAGATCTGTTGGAGGGTTAAGTAGTGAATATTAATTTAGGTTATCCAAATTCCCTTTTCCACCTTCCCTTGTTATAATAAACCAAAACATTCTTGTTATATATTCATCTGTGTTTGTTACCTCTGCCTGTCACCCCTACACTCAACCTACTGACACTGGGTTTGGTGGCCTTCTTAAATAGTTTAATCTTCTGATACTGGCCCTATCTGAAACATCTAATCTGTTATGAGGAAAATTAGGATTTTAGACATTTAGTGTAAATATCACCCAGGTTGTCAGATAAGACCTAATGGTTCCAATGATGGAAGAGTGGCAAGGAAGGAAGTCTTTCCTGAGGACTCTGATATGGAGGGAACAGTGTGATACTGTTTATCTGTCTCTAGTGGAGAGTCCAGGAGAGGGGATTTTTCCTCTATTAAGGAATCATCTATTCTGCCAAGAAGTGCTGGTGTGGGCATTGATCACAGCTCTGAAAAGTGGACTTCTGGACTGGATCAGCTCTCTGCCTTCATTCTCCCTTTGGATTAATTTGCTGAGGGCTTGTGTTCTTCAAAATCCTTGATAATCGCTGGAACAGAAGTGAACTCAGTTGTGAGACATCCATTCCCCTTCTATCCAATCAGGCTAAACCAGGCAGCCTGGGCTAGTATAGTGTAGAGGCTTTCCCATCTACCAGCCCTTGAACCCATTCCCTAGAGCAGTAGTGTTAGAATGACCATTTCCCCTTAATCTTACCCTTTTAACTTATTATTAAAACTATTACTTTTAACTTCCTGTTGTTTCTTATGAACCCAGTGAACTCACCATAGTAAGTAGGTATCCATGGCTGATGTAGTCTGAGAGTCAGCTGGATCTTAACTGTCACTCACTCAAACTGTCACAAACCATTCCCAAGTCCTGTGTTTGTGGATGTGGGAGTGATTGCTCATTTGTATTTGTCTAATTTAGTTATCCCTCTTCACCCAAACATTCCTCCTTCTCCCTTTCTCTAAACCCAGTGTTTAATTTACCCATTTACAAATCCCTTCCCTTCCCCTAAACCCACCAACATTACATTTGGAAGTGGGAGATAAGTAACAGAGGAGAGGAGAAGCTTAGCCCAACACAATGAAAGAGTACAAAGGGACAAGGTGAACTTTAAGGTCACATTATAATGGGAAAGGGATATCTGGAGTGGGAATTCTGGGGGGTCTTGATATAGCAAGATGCGCTCCCTTTAATCACTCAAATAATCAGAGGGACCAAGATAAGATGCAGACAGATATGAATTATTTACTTATTGCAGCAAAGGATGGGGACATTATGCTCAAGTCAGAGCCACAAAGGCAATGCCCAATACAAATGAATCCACCAATTTATGAGAAACTAATACAATACCCTCCACCTGTTCAAAAGAGTACTAATCAAAGGTTAATGTGAAAGATTAGGAAAGGTAAGCAAAAAGGGAGAGTGAAGCTATATCTAATTAGGCTAATGATTTAAACTTTAACTTCTACTTTGTTATAAGGAAATAAGGAAATGAGCAAGAGCAAGTGCTCCTGGAAAGGCAGAGAAGCAGGAAGATTCCAGAATTCTAGGGAAGTGACAGTGTGAGCTTTCTTCTGGGAGCAGTTGAAATCTGGAGAGGTTGAGAGAGTGTCTGAACTCCTTGGGTGGACCATGTGAATTTGACCATTTCTCAATTTCTTCTGGCTGTCCTTCTGATACAACTGTGTTCCTGTGTGTGTATCAGGTTGCTTCTGATTGACAGATATTCCTACAGAGCTGTTAGAGACATCTAAAGCCATCTGTCAGTGAGACCCTTTCCCTTTGGTTCCTGATTAACCCCCAACCTTTCCAACTCTATTCACCATCTAAAAGGGGAATTTGATTAGTGAGGTGTATGTATTGTGGGAACTGGGACTTTTAGGTAGAAAGGTTATTAATAGAGCAGATACCAACTGTAAGAAGAGAACAACTGGATTTGGTGGGAGGGTTCTTTATAGTCTTTAGTTAGATCATCCCAATTCCCTTCCCTTCCTTCTCTTACCTTGAATAAACCCTGTTTTATATCATTTGGGTATCCTGTAAGATTTATCCTGTTGGCCTTCCCAAACCTTGAGATACTTCTGATTACTGGCCCTAACAATCATTTCTTGACTATCTGAAATCCTTTATACCACTAAGTATCTTTTAGATACCTATTTCAACTTGGAGTTTCTACTGTTGGCCAAGAATAAATTGAGAATAATACACTAATTTTCATTCCTTACAGAGAGAACATGGAGAGCACTAAAGAATCATCCTCTGGTGGTAATAAACAATAAGCAACATTAAGAATATTATAAATATAAGCTGATACCTTCCTCTATGAATTAACAAGATTTGTGAAAACTAGGATGTAATTAACTATCAGCCAAAGGTAGAACACAAATGACCAAAGGGGTATGATTCTAACCAACAGCCAAAGTGTGGTGATTCTACAGTGGCAACATAGTGTGATATAAAAAGCACTGAATTTTGGATCAAGAAAAGACTCTTGGCTGGGTGGCATTAAGTAAATCACTTCACTTCTCTGGGCCTCAAGTTCCTCCCCCATAAAATTAGAGGGTTGGACAAAAATGTTCTTGAAGTCTCTTCTAGCTCTAAATTCAATGCTCTAGCACAGTGATGGGCAAACTTTTTAAAGAGGGGACCAAAAGAAAGGAAATGCTTATCTGTCAGTCTATTTCTAAGGCAACTCTTGAAGTTTCATTGTATTATATCCTACTCATTGTATTTGTCAGATTAGGAATAATGTCCCCTGGCTGGATAGAACATTTCAGGGGGCTGCATCTAGCCTGGGGGCCATAGTTTGCCCATCACTGCGCTAGAATGACAGTATTATTCTAACCATGATTGTATGGTTTGACAGATCTGGAGACCAATAAATGGTGACACTGGATCAATAAATATGATAATTATGTATCCCATGAACTTCAATACCTTTTCTATATAGTTACAGACTCTAGTAGCTATTTTGGAGATGTAAGTCCTATTCTGGGCTGGGAACTAGGGGACAGTGTTTTTCTCCCTATCTCCTTGGCTACAGTTTACAAGATATGCAGGTTGGTGCCTAAGATAGGGGCCATAAGGGAAAATCTACCCCATTATAGGGGTATGTACAAAGATCATACATCCCTACTGATCTCCCACCTGCCCATGATCCCAAACCATTTTATATTTAATATTTTGAAAACTATAAAGCTGTGTAAAAAATGGGAGGCTTACTAACATACTGCCACTCATTTTTTTAGGGAATCACTTCAGGATTAATACAAATACAATCTGAATAGTATTATTTCATATGGATCATCAGTTTTTCTACAATCCCTAATTGGCACCGCTAGTCAAAAAAATGAGTAGAAATTATTCAGTCAGACAGGAAATAATGTTTTGAACGAGCAGTGGACAATTTCAAATCCACACAGTTTTCACTCCAACAGACTGGTGTAGCGAATAAGGGACCAGAGCTGGGTGTCAGAAAAACCTCAATTCAAATCAAACCACCCCCACCCCAGACACTAGCTTTGTGACCCTTAGGGAGTTACCTAACTATCTTGTGCCTCAACTTTCCTTATCTGTAAAATAAAAAGGTTAGATGAGATGGTCTTTGAAATTCCTGTTGATTCTAAAACTATGACCTTACTAACACTAAAACAACAGTATTTTAGTACAAGCATATGTTATTTTAAATTATGAACTTAACCATCAACAAATACACAAAGAACAAAAATGATAATTACATAGGAAGCTGAAGTTATTTTACAAAAATAGTTTGTTTTGAATTAAGTATAAGTTTAATTTAATATGTTAACAAAAGATAGTTTTCATTTGGTCTCTATGTACCACTCTGAAAATATTAAGGGTGTTTATTGATTGTCTCCTGGGTATGAAGCACAGTGTTCACATTTAGAGCAATGAAGGATTTCTAAGAAGCCTAATCCTGATTTTCTTCTTAGACCCAAGTGTGATAGGAAATCATAGGGGAAAGCAGGAAGTACTAAAGCAGAGCCAGGGATATTCCAGAACCCTGGAAAGAGAGTAACTCTGGAGGGACAGTTGGCTGGACTTCCTCTCTTGAGGAAGACAGCGTGTGTGGACTTCTACCAGCAGTTTACCTTCTGGGAAGTGGTTGAGAGTGGTTTCTAAACTCCTCAGGTGGACTGAGTGAGTTAAACCATTACTCCCTTTCTTGTTGGATTTACATCTGTTCCTGTTTATGTCCTGCGTATTCCTGTTACTTCTGCGGTTTCTACTGGAACTCTTGCCAAACTCCAGAGGACAACTGTCTGTGACGTATCTCCCTTTTGATCCTACGGACCTGTTTAACTTCCAGCATTCCCTTACTCTAATAACTAGCAAAAGGGAGGGGTAGGAATTTGATTAGGGAGATATTACAGGTAGCTGGGATCTTTAGGTAAAGATTATCATCTATTTAAGACTACTGGATTTTGGTGGGAGGAATTAGTTTCTATATCTAGTTAGATTGTCCCAATCCCCTCTCCCTTACCTGTCCTTGTTTAAATAAAACTCTGAATTACATCAATGTGGTAGCTTGCCAGTATCTCTTTGGAATCCTTCCCAAGCCTGAGGACTTCTGATAACTGGCTCTAAGAATCATACCACCTAAGTACCCAGTAATTCACTATCAACCTATTTTATTTTTTATTTCACAGGCTTATAGGCCATTTGGGAATAGGAGGGATTCATTTCAAACATTGAGAAAGGAGATGACTAAAAAATACTTAAAGACAGAAGCTAAATCATATGGTTATTGTGAGGATACAATGAGATGTCACATGCACATATTCTTTGAGAAAGTCTAAAGATAGTCACCAAGCATTTAATTAAGTGCTTATTATATGCCCTATGTTAAATTCTGGAGATATAAAGAAGATGGTAGAGATCCATGCCAACAAGAAGCTTGTATTATAATTGGGAATACAAAATGTAAACAAAGAAACATACATAAGCTATATATTAAGTAGATGGGAGGCAATCTGAAAGGAGACAGTATTAGTAGCTAAGATATATGGAATGCCTGGAAGTGAAGAGTAGAAGATGATATGAATGTCTGTATTCTGGGTGATTAGGATAACAGTGGTTTTCTTAAAAACTGTAGAGAAGTTTGGTAGAGTTTGATGGGGAAAATATTGAATTCTGTTTTGGACATGTTGAGTGTAAGATGCTTATAGGACATCCAATTCTAGATGCCCAAGAGGAAGTTGATAATATGTGATCACATGATAAACAACATGCATATGGCTCAGACTTGCCTCTCAGTGCTAAGGTTTCACAACATGATGATCACCAGACCAACACCTTAAAAAGTTTATAAAACCTTAAATACCCTGCTTCTGTTAAGACTAAAACCCCAAACGCTGTTCTAGCCTTTCAATAATGTTCCCATGCAGATCCTGTGCCTCCAAAGCCCACTTGAGTTGACTTCACAGATGCCAAAAACCCACAAATAAGGGAGATAAAAACATCAATTAAGTCATGAGCCATTCCTGGGGAAAACACCAGTAAGGAAGATGAACAAGAAAGGAGCTAGGAGATAAATTTCTGATCTTTCCTAGAGAAATTTCAATGCAAACAAAAAAAAATCCTCTTTTCTCACAAAATTAAAACTTTGTGTATCTTTTCAAATTTTTGACCAATTTTGAGAATCCCAGGCATAGAGCGTACTTAAGTTTTCATGTTCTCCTTCTCATTCATCTTTTAATCCAGCTTCTGGCCAGACTGTATTCAAACTAAATGTTTCCTCACAGGAAAGAAAAAAGTATCATTTTTTGCCTCTGTGACACACTACTTTCTAGTAATTTATTGAATTCTCCCTCCCGAGAAAGTATACTCATGAAATTCATAAACTTCTATAATCAGGAGGAATTATATCAAATCATAGCCTCAAAAGAAAATCATGCTCATAGTTCCATACTTTAGTATTTCAACAATCCAAAAGATGCAACCATTTCATCAGTGAATACTTCCCTAAACAGCATAGATGACAAATATATGAAATCTTAATAGATGCCATTAACTTCTCTTGAGATTTTTACAGATGAGTTAATCCTGCCATGAAACAGATCAATATTTGAAGTCTTTCCAAACTGGTAAAACCTATTAAACTCAGCACAGTTTTGGAAAATCTATTCTTATCTCTATTCTTTGATAAGACATTATAGTAATATTTCAGATGGCAGGATTATTATACAGAAATAAGAAAGTATACTGGAATCCTTAGAGTTGTGATGTTTATAGATAGACTATTTTCCTTGCTAAAATCTCTACCTGGTAGTATTTGCTGTCCTCTCAATCCTGATGCCATATCACAGAAATTTATCTTTTGAGATAGAGGAGATTGGAATGAGGCCTTTAATAAATGATATGAAAGTCCTGTAAGACCACTGAATATTATATAGCTCCTAGGATATTAAATGAATAGCATGGATTTTGGTCCAGGGAAATGACATCACACTGAGTTAAGCACTGGGTCTTTCTTTCTTTGCTATTTCAAGGGTGATTGGTTTGAGTGGGTTTTTTTAATGGGGCTTCTCCTTCTGTGACTGTGGGTTTATTTCATATTATGGAAATCTTGTTCTGTTCCACTACAATGAAAAAGGGGTTAACATTAAACTATCTACATCTCTTTTTGTTTAAAAAATGGTAGATGGCTAAAGTTGGCTATATAAGGTTTGTTTTTTAGCAATTTCTGTTCTACTGATAAAAGATGGACAGTTCTAGGTAAGAGTTCAATCTTGATATGTTGTGAATAACCTCTAGGTTAAGCTGTGGTCTCAGGTTGGGCTGGGATGCTACTGCTGAAGGAAGTATGGAGGAGGTATGGTAAGAGCACATTAATTATATCACTCTAAAGACAGTGTTCTTAACGTTTTTGATATCATGGATCCCTTTGACATTTCAGTGAAGCTTTTGGATGCTCAGAATAATGTTTTTAAATATGTAAAAAATGCTAAGTTTCAGTTAAAGATTGGTGAAAATAAAAATGTGATTTTTTCCTATAAAATTTCATGGACCCTCTACAGTCCATGGATCCCAGATTAAAACTCCTGGTCTAGGGAAATATAGTGATATGATTTTTATTGGCATTTGGCTTGGGAAGAGTGCTGGGAAGCTTCTGTATACACAGTAGTATTTGTACCTCTCCTGTAGAGTTGTTACCAACAGAATAGAACAGTTCTCATTGTGGGGGAAGAAAAAGGACCCTAACACCACAAACCTTTTTATGTAGATGAGATCCTCAAACAAAAATTTTAAAGTTCTTTGTATCCTTTTGAAAAATCTTGGGTTCAGAGATTCAAAGATAGTTTTCAGGAAAGTTGTGAACGTGAATATGAAAAAATTATGCTTTTATTTTCACTTATCTCTAATTGAAATTTCCATTTCCTTCTTAACAATTTGTCTTTAAATTATTCTGAGAAGGGAGGGGGTCATAGATTTCACTAAATTGTCAAAAGGGTTCATGATACTCTTTGTGGAGGTGGAGAGGAGAGCAAGTGAACCTTACTCTCATCATAACTGGCTCAATAAGGAAAAAACATACATTATCAACGGTGTATAAAAAGCTATTTTATCTTATAGGAAAACAGGAGGGGAAGGGGATAAAAAGAAGACAAATAGGAGGTAGAGGTCAGAACTAAACAGGACTAAAAAGGAAAGAAAGTAATATACAGTAATCATAAGGGTGCAAAAAATTTTACAAGTTTTTCTAATAAAGGCCTAATTTCTCAAAAATATATAGAAATTAATTGAGTATATAATAATATGAGTCATTACTCAATTGATAAATGATCAAATTATTTGAAAAGGCAGTTCTCAGACAAAGTAATTAAAGCCCTTCTGGTCATGCAAAAAATGCTCTAAAGCACTATTATTTAGAGAATGCAAATTAAAACAGCTCTGAAGTACCATGCCACACCTATATGATTGGCTCTTCTCGCAGAAAAGGAAAATTACAAAACGCGGAGGGAATATGAGAAAGCTGGAACATGAGCGCACTGTTGGGGAAGTGGTGAATTCAATTATCCAGAAGATCAATTTTGACCTATGCCCAAAGGGTTATAAAAAGAATATATTCTTTGTCACAGCAACACCATTACAAAGTTTAAATCCCAAAGAGATAAAACAAAAAGGGGAGAAGACCTATATGTACAAAAATATTTAAAGCAGCTCTTTTTAGGGGGGCAAAGATTTGGAAAGTAAGGAGATACCCATCAATTGGAAAATGGCTGAGTAAGTTATAGTATATGATTGTAATGGAATACTATTGTGTTGTAAAAAATGACACGCAGGAGGAGTTCAGAAAAACCTGGAAAGGCTTACCCAAATTGAAGTAGAGTGAAATAAGCAGAACCAGGAGAACACTGCACAGTGACAGGAATCCTTTACAATGAACAACTGTGAATAACAGTTATTTGCAGCAATATAATGATCCAAAACTATCTCAAAAGACTCATGATAAAAATTGACATCTACTTCCAGAGGAAAGAACTGAATCTGAATCTAGACCAAAGTAAACTTTTTCCACTTTCTTATTTTTTTTTCCTATTTGAGTTTCCTTCCACAAAAGGATTTAAATGGGGAAATGTTTTACCCGATTCGGAGTGTAAAATCTATGTGAAATTGCTTAGTATTCTCAAGAAGGTTGAAAGGTTAAAGAGGAGAGGGAAAAAGAAAAAAATAACAAAAACATAATACAGAAAGACATTTTGCAAAAACAAACTTATAGATATATACACCACAAATAACATGTGTTTGGGTTATATACAAAGTATATATTTCATATACTCTTCAGCAATGCTTATCTGTCATAAGGTTACAAAGGTAATAAATTTCCAGTTGATCCTGAAACAACATAGTTAAAACTGAACACTTACAGAAGTCTTTACACTTCTAGTAGGATTTTTCTCAACTTATAAATGAACCAGGCTTACTGCCCCACAGTCTCAAGCTTGAGCTTATGGATGGCCCAAGCTAGCTATCACAAGTTTTGTGGATGATCTTGGTTCCCTAAAGCCTGTGTTATCATGTTTAGTAGTGTTATATCCATGAGCTTAGGACTCAAAGTCCCCAATAGGTTTCAGGATGTGTTTTCTTCTTGAGAAAAGTTCAAGATTTTCTGATTTCTGTCCATGCCATCATCTGCTTGAGTATTTTCTTCCCCAAATCTGACTTAGTCAAATAAATGCTAACAGAGAATTCACAAGCAGAAAAATACTTCCACGATACTTTTGCAGCTGCAAAAGCTTTATGGTTCTTTAAGACTTGAAGTAGTCTTACACCATTAAGATATTACTTATATTTTTCCTATTTTCTTCTAAAGATTAAAAACAATATATCCACAAGTTCGGGGAGCTTATTGGTTTTTATATTTTCCAAGTATGTAGCATGAATTTATACCTCTTTTCTTTGAACATAGCAAGCACAAGTCTTATTTCTTAAATTTGTAGTCACCTTGGGCCAATAGAATTCTTACTAACACTATTCATTCTTGACTCATATTTCTAGGTCATGTATTAATGATGATAAAAGAACAAAATGCCATGGGAACTACTAATTGCTTGCTTCTTACTTAATATTATGTATGAGATCACTTAAAGCCAAATACTGTGTCATTTAAAATTATCGTAAGTCCTGGGAGACTATAACTCCCAGGGCTCCCTGCTACAATTTCCCCCAACACCTCCCACTTCCTTTGTGGTAGGTGTTGGAGAAAGGATAAGAGAGAGGGTTTTGGCTCCTTTTCACTCTCTCGAGCCTGGAGGCTGGCTGACTCTATCCAGGACCCTGCAGAGCTTTTTTTCCCCTTCTATCTACCTCCTACTTTTGCATAGACCTTCCCATTTCTAATTTAAATAAAATCTATTTATTCTAAACCCTAAGTTGCTCTCTGATCTTTTACTTGAGCCCCAAAAGGCTCTGGTCAATTTCCCCCTGCCCTGAGGACTGTTACCTTCCTTTCCCTTCCTCTACCTTCCTCTCTCCTTTCAACCATCCATCCTTCCTACTACCTTCCTCCCTTCACTCCCCCCTCACATTTATTTGGCAACCAGATCGTACCTGAACCTACTTACCTGCCTGCCTTACTGCCTAATGGGTAAGTAAAAGTTTTCCCACCCAAAACCCAGTCCAGTGGGGGTTGCTTCCCCCAATAAACACCTGCTGGGCTCCTCTGCCTCAGCAGGGATTCTAGATCTAAATCTGTAACATGGAAAATGGCAGGGTGGAATTCCTGCAAGATACAGGGTTAAGCCTCACCCAGAGTTCTCCCTCACCCCAGCCCAGGAGCCTTAACCCTAACCCTCCTTACCCCTGCCAGGATAAAACCCAGCAGGGGGGTCTGCCAGCTAAAACCCATCAGGGGTCTGGAAAAGCCCCAGTCCCTCTCTGCCTTCCACCCACCCCAGTCTAAATTCTCAAAACTCCCTACTGCCCCCTACTAGCTCCAATCTCTCCTTCTGGAGAGATTTTACTTTTTTAAAAGTTAACACTAAAAACCCCAAATACTAAAAAACTCCACTTACCTTGATTATCAGCCTGATGACTTCCATTAAACTCCTTCATCCATTTCAGCTTTAAATCCACTAATTCTCTTCCCCCTGTGTTACTGAATCTTGGCCACTAGAGGCCAGCACTGAGCACTCAGTGTGTTCCCCCTCCCTTTTTTCTGCTAAGCTGCAGTGCTACCTTTCTGCCACTGGAGGGCAGCACCAATAATACATAATACATAGCAAAAACAAACAATAAAATAAATAAATTTCACCCCCAGTTTGGACTAAATCAATCAATCAATCAATCAAAAATCATCCATAAATAAATATACTAAACAAACAACAAAATAAATAATTGGAGCTAGGTGACTAAATAAATAACTCAATAGAAACCTCTCAATATGATCATTTCTATACAGGAAAACTTTTTGGCTTTTGCCAAATTGGGAACCCTTACAGATTCTGAATACCTCCTCCTTCTGATGCTGCTAGGGAATCTCGTTTTCTTAATTTTCAATATGATGACATAAAAGTCTGCAAATAGGAAAATGCAAGCCAAAATCCAAGCAACAGTACAAATCCAATTGGACAATTTCAAATACTCTATGCACAGTGCAGTGGAAAAGGAGGATTCCAAATTTTGCGAGGCTGTTCCTGAAATACTCAGAGAGGAAAGTCCTATTCCTCCTATTTCTCCTGAAATAGAGAAGGAGATGGACGTGAAGAAAATCCTCTCTCATCTTGTGCATCTCCTGGCCAACCGTCCCTCCCCTCCTCCTTCTCCTTCCACTCCTGTCCCTTTTCCCAACCCACAACCAATCCCAAACGAGACTATATCAATTCCTACCCATGCCATGGTAAGCACCAAAACGACTTAAAAGAAACCAAAACCACGCTATGATTCTGATTCCTGTGATGGCCTTTTCTCTCTAAGGAAAGTGCCTACATTAGATAAATCTGGGGATGTGATAAATTTAACACACCACACTCCATTCACTTCTCAAGTTATCAAAGAATTTTAAAAAGATGTTCCAAATTATAATGATGAACCCATAGCTGTAATGAAAAGGATGGAAGACATATTTTTCCAATACAATCCTTCCTATAAGGATGTGGAAAAACTCCAGATCTTCCTGACAGAGAGAGAAACAAAATCATCTCTCATGTAAATAAGGCCTGAGGATGAAATGCAGTACATTGGCCACGTGAAGATCCTCATTGGAATTGCAATGATCCTAAGGAATATTTGTAGTTAAATGATGCTAGAGCTGCAATATTAAAAGCAATGAAAGAATGTGCAGAACGTCCAGACAACTGGACCAAATTTGATCACCTAATGCAAAATGATGACAAAACTCCCTCTCAGTTTATGGACAAGCTTATTGAATTGGGAGGTTGATATTTAGACTTGGATTTATCAACACAGCAAGGCATAAGACAAATAAGGTGACAATTTGTAAACAATTCTAGCAGAGTGGTCCAGGATTACATTAAGATGCATTGTCCCAAATGGCCAGAAATGGATCTGGACAAATTAAGGAGAATAGCTGTGTGTCACTAAAGGACATGAAGAGACAAAGGTACAAACTAATGATCTGTATGTCACTAAAGGACACGAAGAGACAAAGGTACAAACTAATGATCTATTGGATACCATACAAAAAGAACTGAAATCATTACGAAATAAAATAGAAAACCAGGAAAGAGGGCATGATGATACTACACCAATACCACTTGCCCCTCTCCAAGAGTCTAATTATCAATCTCTTACCTGCCACTTCTGCAACAAGAAAGGCCACTTAATGATGAATTGCAGGAATCTGTTCCAGACAATTAGGAATAACAATAATAATAACAACTACAACAATTTCAGGAACAATACTAATTTCAGAAACAATAACTATCAGAACAATAACTATAGGAATCACAATTTCAGAACTGATAACCAGACAGATAACCCACAACAAATGACCCAATAGCAGTATCTTTAAAGCAGAGCTCATCCACATACTCCTCAGTGTGCTACAACCCCTCCACTTGGCGCAGAAGGTAGTGCCTTTTAAACTCTATTGCTTTTGTTGTTTTGTTGCTATTAACACTTTTCAGTTTTGTCTCCCTTAAAAACAGAAAAGAAGAAACAGAATTTTGAATACAACTGTATTCAATTACTTGAATTCAATTACTCAATTCAACAACTACCCCCTTACTTTATTTGTGCCATCTGGTATTTGACATGTACCTTTATGGAAGTCCATAATAACTTGTATTAATGATTTGGAAAACTTGGCATTTTGTATATTTTGAAAGATTTGAACACATATTACTTATATTAGGAAACCTGTATTGAACTGACTTGATTTGCATTTTGTGCTTTTTGTGAAACTTCTGTATTTTCTTAAGTGTATTATTGCTTTTATAACACCATTGTTTTACCTCATTTGCACTCACACTATAGATCATGGCTAAGCTAAGAGGAAATGCATCTAAATTCTCGAGTAAGAACCTTTATATTCTACCCCTCCTTAAGTGACATGAATTGCAACATACATATACCTATATTTTTTCTCTCATTGTTACTGATTATAGGAGATATATATATAGAGAGAGAGAGAGAAAAATTTTAGCACATTTTTATAATTGCATGTGCAATTTGTATTTGAAGCATGTTATCTAAATTGAGTTTTTGATTATTAGATTAGCATAGGTTTAGTATATCCATTTGTTCTAACTGTAACTGCCTGCCCAAAAGCCTTAGACTACTGAAACTGTCATTGGCATTTAACTAATATGGGACTTTGCACATATGTCTGATTCGGAGAAATGAGATCAACAAAGGAGCAAAGATTTCATCTATACAGTGCCAAAGAAGCATAGATACTTACACAGTGCCAAAGGAGCACATACTTAACCTGACTGATGCCAAACAAGCTCACAGGTCCAATAGAGAGATTAATCCTACTGGGATTGGTAAGACTTCTATGCCAATAAAAAGGACTTGAACCTAGTGTGAGAATCGAGGTTGTGACACTTAACATATGTAGGACTCCTTGAACCACACTCCTTATGAAAATTTATATCAAGTAACTAACAATTGGCTGTTCTGGCTCCATATTCTATTCCTGAGAAGAAATGATGAAAGAAGAAAAGAAGAAACGACGTGATATCAGACCAATAAATACAAATCTAGTCCTTTTTCTAAATTTCTTACTATGGCAGTTGACTATGGTCCTGGCTGCTAAGTACATGATGTTCAACATGGATTACTTTAATTGGACATTATTGAAAGATCTAGTGTGATTTTTTTTTCTTATTTAGAACTTTAAAACTGGATGTTTAGAATTTTTCATCCACTAGTTATTTGGCCTTTTTTGTGCTAATTTTTCTGATGAATTTGATTGGCAGTGACTCATATGCCTCCTGCCTCGGCCATATATACCTCTGTGATTTAAATTGTTTCTTTCTATCCTCCTCAGGGGGGAATGTGTTTTTTATTTCATATGGAGAGTTTAAGTTATTTTAGGAAAAGAGATTTACTACCTCCTGGAATCCAAATGGAGATGCCTGTGGAGACCACATGGAGAACGCATGCTGATCCAGGAGCCCAAGAGAGCAACCAAATGTGCAAAAAATTTTGAACTTTGTGGGGTTTTAAATTCATTTTTCTGGTTTTAAATTCATTTTCTTGCTAAAATTCATTTGTTTGGTTAAATCCATCTGTTTTGTTTAAATGCATTTGTTATGTGTGTGTGTGTGTGTATGTGTGTGTGTGTGTATATGTGTATATATATATATATGTATATATAAACAGTAGAGTAGTATGTGTGTATATTGCAGACTGAGAGAGTCCTAAGAATGGAGAGAATAATTCTATAACAACTGCAAGCATAGACTCAAAAGAAAAAAGTAGATTTTCCATAAGTACTATGTGAATGACTAGAAGAAATGAAGCAAGAGTGTTTTTTAATGAAATTAAAGAATTCATATTGCCGAGATTATGACATGTAGCTAAAAGGATAGACGAATTGACAACTAATTTATGAAATGAGAGCATGAAGTCCAGTTCTTTGGGTACTAACTGGGAAAGATCACAATTNAGTTTAAGTTATTTTAGGAAAAGAGATTTACTACCTCCTGGAATCCAAATGGAGATGCCTGTGGAGACCACATGGAGAACGCATGCTGATCCAGGAGCCCAAGAGAGCAACCAAATGTGCAAAAAATTTTGAACTTTGTGGGGTTTTAAATTCATTTTTCTGGTTTTAAATTCATTTTCTTGCTAAAATTCATTTGTTTGGTTAAATCCATCTGTTTTGTTTAAATGCATTTGTTATGTGTGTGTGTGTGTGTATGTGTGTGTGTGTGTATATGTGTGTATATATATATATATATATATATATAATTTGTTGTGAAAAAGGGGACTGTCCCCTGAATTTTTTTGTAAAAGAAGCGCCAAGTATTTGATTTCCTTATATTGTAAAAAATTGTTACCATTCTCCCCTTATATTGATGTATATACCCTTTATTTTATTGTAACTATAAATTTATTTATGTTTGTTATGATCCATTTGGGAAACTGGTCTCCCAATGGATCACAGGGGGGAATGTGTCATTCCAAATTATTGTAAGCCCTGGGAGACTACAACTCCCAGGGCTCTCTGCTACAACTTCCCCCAACACCTCCCACTTCCTTTGTGGTAGGTGTTGGAGAAAGGATAAGAGAGAGGGTTTTGGCTCCTTTTCACTCTCTCAAGCCTGGAGGCTGGCTGACTCTCTCTACCCTGGATCCTGCAGAGCCTTTTTTCCCTTCTATCTATCTCCTAGTTTTGTGGAGACCTTCCCTTTTCTAATTTAAATAAAACCTAATTATTCTAAACCCTAAGTTGCTCTCTAATCTTTTATTCGAGCCCCAAAGGGCTCTGGTTAATTTCCCCCTGCCCGGGCTAGGGACTGCTACCTTCTTTTCCCTTACTCTACCTTCCTCTCTCCTTTCAACCATCCATCCTTCCTCCTACCTTCCTCCCTTCACCCCCTCACAATACTTATCTCTAACACTAGCCATTCTCTTGATAAAAGAATATCCTCAAGGGAAGTAAGTGTGATTTCCTGAAGGTCAAACCTCTGTCTTCTATCTCCAACTATAGGTCCTCATAATGCAATTGTTTTCCACAGACATTATTAAGGAACAAGTGAGATAAGAAGGGCTGGCATAATCTCTGATGGAAGTCTTCACCTGATAAAGGCTCAGCTCTCCCTGAGTGCCATGGATGGTCTTTACTTCTTCTACAAGTATGACCACAACTTCTTACTCATATAGTCTAATGGTACAGGTATGTACAAATACATTAGTTTTCCTGGATTATGGTATGTGCTGAATTCATCATTGGCTAAAGTTGTCATCCAACTTTGGGAACTAATATTGTGATAATTAGATTAAGTCTATACTGCCCATCTTTAGATTTAATCACCAAAGGTGAGAGTACCTCCAATCTTGGGAGGTCCTAACCCACATGTGCTGGAGTGAGTGACAAATCAGAATCGACTGACCCACCCCCCCACCCCACCCCCCAGGTGATCTATGAGAATCATCTATTGTGACTGGACATGCAAATTAGGAGGAAGGCACAGGAAATATTGCGTAAGTGACCCCTTTAAAAGGAGAAGGTCCTCAGTCAGTGGAGGTCTTCTATGGAAGAGTGTGTCTGGTGACAGGCTTCTGGTTTTGTGAAGATGACCTGAGGGAGCTTTGCTGTTCATGACTGAGACTGTTCCACGTGGTGAGTTTACAGACTGAATCTTACTGAACTTCTATTAAGAACCTCCATTCACCTCTGGGCCTCAGGCCCTTTAACCCTCAGCTGAGGGTTAAGATCTACCTGGATTAATTAGTGGCATAGATTCTTATTTCCTTACTTTCTCTCTCTCTTCTCGTGTAAATAAACTTCCATAAAATTCAATTTTGATTTGAGATTATTCTTAATTGAGGATTGATAATAGTTCAATCCTCTGGCAACCATCTTTTAATATATTGAACCCCAAGCCCCTTTTTTTCCCCCTTACAATTTCCCCCAGAATGGTTCTAAGAATATGTCAGTGGACTGCCATCAGTTTATACCTGTAATTGAATTTTATGCACATGTGACTCTGGGTGTTGGCTGCATGTGTACTTGATATGTTTCTCAGGTGGTATTAGATGCTGCAGAAGCAACAGCAGCCTATCCTGGCTCCTATATCTACTTTATGTAAGCCTATGGGAAACAAGTGTCATGTAATTAATTAATTGACCAGTGAGGAAAATCTTAAGCCTCTTCACAAGGAGCCTTCTGGCTTGTAATAAAGATAAAATTTTAATTTTAAAAAATCATTTATATAGTGCTTCAAGGTTTAAAAATCACATTACATTTTGTTATCTCAACTGATCAAGAAGATAGCCTACAGATTTAAATTCTAGCGTATAGTATATATGTCAAAATTACTAGAATGGGAACATCTCTCATCTCTATCCCCAAAGTTACTTTTTGTCATTTCTTCCACACACTTCTCATTCACATCCATTTATCTTTATTATTATTACTATTATAGAAGTAATCTACTCTGTAGCCACACACAAGTTAATCATATATGCCTAAACCAAAAGGAAAATTATTTCCTATGACTTCATCAAAACAAAAACCTCTTACCGTCTTTCCAACTTTTCCTAGGTGATGAAAGGTTTAAGGGAAAGAATTTTGTGCTTGAGACACCTGTTCAGGGGTCAACAAATTATATCAAGGAAACAATGTGGAAGGGAATTTGCCCTCTCTCCATCCCACCAGCAAACATGGTTCTCAACAGCTGCCAGTTTCATACACCTCAAACCCACCTCTGCTCCAGAAATGAATCATCCTATCGTTTCTGATTCCTGTCTTCCTGAAAAATGTCCTGTATCTCTGCTTTAGGTCTCAGTCTTTGCTCTAGAATGCACTGCCTCTGCCTTCACACCACAAGAAGTGGCTGCAATAGTCCTGGTTGCACATGAAAAAGAGCTGTGTAGCTATCACCCATTTTCTATGGCCTGAGTGGTTGACAGGTATTTGGTTTGATTTCACTACTTCACTCTCTCTCCTTTTCTTTTGTTTGACCTCTCCAACCTTAACCCTAATATTATGCAATAGTCTCCTATTAATTAACAAATGAATGGATGAATGAATGAATGAATGAAAAAAAAGGATTAAATATTATTTTAAAGTTCCATCTTTGACCTCCATACCTATATACAAATGGTCCCCCACATCTAGAATTTATTCCCTCTTCACCTCTGGTTCACAAAATCCTTGGATCAGTTTTCTCCTTTTTATCTAACATGTCTGAAATCTCTAGCCTAAAATCCTTTAATTTATTCAAAACCTAATTATAGCTATTCTCTTAGGAGGGCCTAGAATGCAGACTGAGATTTATTCACACTTTCTAAAAAATTACTGAGTCTTTTCTCAAAAAGGCTTATAGAGGGTAATATAATTGGTGAGAAACGTTAAGAATTTTCACCTATAATATTGCATCAAGGCAGAGATATTTGTGTTTAATAATACAGCAGCTCAGTCCATGGGACATGATCTCTAAATACTTCCCTCATTTCTCCAGGATCAACTGTTCCACCAGAGATGGATGAATATAGCAACTTTGACTACAATTAAACAAATAAATTGGACAAATAATGCTTTATAATGTCAGGACACTCTGAGGACAATTAGGACAATCCTAATGTTGGGGAAGTAACCAAGACTGGAAGCTAGACCTGGATTGAGTCTATGACTCATTCCATTCCAAACCCTGTTTCCTGCTCTTTCTGAAGATGTTTCCTGGCAAGCAATACGTAATAAAAGAACTGTGCTTGGGGAGAAAGAGTTTGCAATCAGGGTCATCAGAGCTTCTCAGGGAAAAATTGTATAGACATTATCTTGGGACAGATACTTGTTTCTCAAAGAGAAGTGAAGTATTGAAGATGATATTAGAGTCTTTAGGAAGTTAAAAATGAACTCGTTGTAGAAACATATTAGGATTCCAAATTAAAGTTAATAAGCCCTATGTTCAAATCCTGCCACAGAGACTAGGTATGTGATAATGAGTGAGCCACTTAACCCCTCTTAGTCTCAGTTTCTTCATTTGAAAAATGAGGACATTTAACTAATTGGTCTTAGAGCCTCTTCCAGATGTAAAGCTCATCCACATGATTATTGACTTCCTACTACTTCTGAGGTTCTTATGTAAATAGTTACTATGTCACTTGTTGTGTGCATCAATAAACTAAGTTCAGAGAAAGAAAACATGCTTTGGATTTGTTATAGGACATTTATAGAATAGGATTATAGGTAGTGCTATAACAGATTGTTCTCAAAAGATATCATTTTAATATTCTTTACAAGGTACCAAGCTAGGTGCTAAAGTAGCTAAAATGAAGAAAAAATGCATTATCCTTGTCCTCCTAGAGCTTGTTGTAAATGCAGCTATAACCTTAAATAGGACAGGAACACATGCGCTGTACTCGCCAAAAACAAAACAAAACACCCTAAATCGAATGTTTTAAGGATCAGGAAGGGGATGGTTAGTTAAGCAGGAAAAGGAAATTTCTTTTTTAAGAAAGCTAAAGTCTGAGCTGTTCTTGTTCCTTTTATAAAGAGTGCCCACAGAACAAAATTCATCTTAAAAGGATTAACTTTTGTGGTTTGTAAAGTCAAAGATCACTCCTGATACTGAAAAGCATTTTGGGATTAGGAGTAATAAGTAGTGGAATGTATGTTACCAGCATGACTCTAGGTAGAAGAAAAGAAGGAAAAAGAGTAGGAGGTAGAGAGTATAGAAGATAGTCTAGTTGACCTACATTAATGTTTTTGAGTCCTGGTTTTATATTACAATAAATTGTTTCCAATTGACTATATGTATGATATAATAGACCATTTCCAGTTTCTAATATGCTAGTATCACAAAAATTATCCATAATTCCAAAATAATTTTATTGCCCTTGAATTGAAAATA
Source organism: Gracilinanus agilis (assembly GCF_016433145.1). Classification (NCBI taxonomy): domain Eukaryota; kingdom Metazoa; phylum Chordata; class Mammalia; order Didelphimorphia; family Didelphidae; genus Gracilinanus; species Gracilinanus agilis. The sequence continues at coordinate 373,919,689 of NC_058132.1, forward strand.
TAAGTATACATAGGAAAACCCTTTTGGAGGCAACAATCTTGGGATTTGAGCTTCAGCTTTATAAAATAATTTGAAAAGTCAACATTAATATTGGTAATAGGTAACATGAATAAAGGAGAATAGGAAAATTTGTTCTTATCTAGTAAAGTGCCACTCAGAAAATGCTGAGTATTTAAAATTTCACCATGATGTTGGAATAGAATAGAGGGAATGAGAAATTTGCAGAGAGTTTAAGCATGCAAGGACTTTGGAAAGCAGCTTGGCACACACATGGAAGTGTATAGGGTCCCATTCTGGAATGGGAGGAGTGCATAAAGAGAGACAATCGGATTCCATGGGGGTCTGTTGATCTCTGGACACTGGACAGAGCAGAGGCTTATTTCCTGTGGCTATTTTGGATCAGGTTACAGGAGGTAGCTGAAGTTCCTGACAGATTTAGAGATTCCTGATATCCAGAGGCTTTATGTGATCCTGAAACCTGTGACACCATTTCTCATCTGGATCATCTGTTGTGTATGAGCTACAAGGACCTGAATATCTAGCCCAGTGATTTTCAAAGTGGGCGCCACCGCCCCCCTGGTGGGTGCTACAGCGATCCAGGGGGGCAGTGATGGCCACAGGTGCAATTTATCTTTCCTAATAATTGCTATTAAAATTTTTTTAATTAATTTCCAGGGGGCTAAGTAATATTTTTTCTGGAAAGGGGGCAGTAAGCAAAAAAAACTTAGGAACTACTGATCTAGCCTAAATAGAGCCAGACCATCTGGGTTCAGGCCTTTGGCCTCTAGCTATCTTATCTAACAAACTGAACTATGTTCCTGTCTGTAGTGGACAAGCTAGTTAGGAATAGGTAGTTAGAAAATACTTTAGGCAGATAGAGAGTGCAGGGAGTGCAGCCCAACTTTGTTGGGACCAAAGAGACCTTTGCAGGTCAGGCTGGAGGGAAGATTAGAGGTTTTTAGCGATAGGGACTCTGTCTCCTTAGTCCACTTACTCATCCTGAGGTTTGTGAAATAAACCAAGTTCTTGTTTATATCATTGAGAGGAAACAGTCAGATCATTTTGTCAATATCCTACAGGAACTGAGGCCTACATCTGGGCTTCAGTCTGTACTCAACTACCATCAAGTCCAACACTGGTTAAAATACAAACCTAGTGACTTTTATCAGGTCCTTCACTCATTTATTTCAATGAGAACTTCAGAGCCAAGAAAACAACCCAGGCTAACAATGCTTCACCAGTGCAATGGAGTCTCTGGCTCAGTAAGTTTACTTGAATCTTGTCAGTGAGTTTGGCCATAGGAGCAAAAGCCTGTGGAGGGTGGTAACCTAGAAGAAGCACCAGCACCACAAAGTTCTGAAATGCTGGTGCCAGGGCAGAGAACTGAGGCATAGAGAGAGTAGGCCAGGTCATCAGGTCAGAACATTGTGTGAATGTGCGTGCACACGTGTGTGTGTGTGTGTGTGTGTGTGTGTGTGTGTGTGTGTGTGTGTACATAGCACTCCAAAAGCACAGTATCCAGCTAGAGCTACTTCTGACTATAAGGCCTAGGCTGATGAAGTATCAATTGTTCAATGTTTTACTGCTCTGACATCCGTACCCCAAAGAAACCACAATCAGTTGGAAAGAAAACAGGAAGTGAGTGATAAGGAAAACAAAAGGGGACCCTGAATGTAAAAAGATTTCAAGAAGAAAACTCAAACACCTGGAATATACACAACTAAATGAATGGGGAACACATCAAAAAGAAGGAATATGGCCTCTGTCTCTAACAAATTCAGGCATCAATGAATAAGTATTGCAAAAATAAAGGAAAATGATCAAATGATTAATGACAAAGAGGATTCTGAAAATTTTAGGAAGAGTATGGAACCACAACATGTTGTTATTGAATGATTTAAAATATGTAATGCCAAGAACTGGAAATTAAGGTGGTGTCCATCAATTGGGGAATGTCTGGACAAACTGTGGTATATGATGGTGATGGAATACTATTGTGCTGTAAGGAATGACGAACAGGATGCTTTTGGAAAGACCTTCATGAAATGATGCAGAGTGAAATAAGAAGAACGAGGAGAACATTGTACACAATAATAACAATATTGTGGAATAATCAAATGTTGTAGACTTAGCATCTCTCAGCAATACACTGATCCAGGACAATTCTAAGGGACTTATGACAAAGAATGCTATCCACCTCCCAAGAAAGAACTGTTGGAGTTGGAATGCAGATCAAAGCATGCAATTTTTCACTTTAATTTTTGTGTTTTTATTCGTGGGTTTTAGTTTTATATGAGTTATTATCTTATAACAATGACCAATATGGAAGTATATCTTACATGATAATACATGTATAACCCAGATCAAATTACTTACCATGTCTGGGAGGGGGGAAAGAAGGAAGGGAGAAAGACAATTTGGATCTTATAATTTCAGAAAATATACATTGAAAATTATTATTACATGTAATTGGGAATATAAAATATAAAAAAATGAAAAAATTTTTATTGAAGGGATGACCATCAACTGGAGAATGGTAAAACAAATTGTGGCAAATGATTGTAATGGAATAATATTGCATTGTAAGAAATGACCAGTTAATTTTTTTAAATATGGAATGACCTTAATTGAATGAAATTATAAAGCGTGAAAAGAACAGAACATTATCTACAGCAACAGAAGTATTATCTGAAGAACGAGTTGTTCATGTCTACCTCCAGAGAAAGAACTAAAATAAACAGAAATAAGTAAGACATGGTTTTATTTCTTTTGTAATAAGGGGGTGAACTGGAGGGAGAGATGACCAGAAAGATGGGCCAGTGAGTCAAAATGTCTCTCAGCTTCCCTTTTCTATGGCCCCACCTACTACAGTGGCAATTGAGGGGTTTTTCTGGTAATTATTGCTGTTTGGAGATTTGTGCTGGCCCCTGGAAGATGCAGGGAACACTTCTTAAAAGGTTTGGATAAGTGAGAACCCCAGGTGGTGAGGCAAGGGATCCCAACTTTGACAAGCCTCCCCTTTATCAATATAGCCACACCACAAGGGGCCCTGGCAGAGGCGGCAACTCTGGATGTGAGGCTGCCTCCAGACCCCTTGTCCCTCTTTTCCCTTGAGATAACTAGTCTTTGGCTCTTGCAATCTGACTTCTATTGTTTATTACAAAGAACAAAAAGGTGGGTATAGGATGGTGGGATCAGGTAACCATATTAGATCTGTTTCCTATGAGGTCTTTCCTTATGAGGATCTAGCAGACTGGATCTAACTCACAAATTCTCCTCCCCTTCCCCAAATACTATTTGAAACTATTCCTAACAAGAACTATCAAATTGTCATGAACAGGGTCTTTGTAAAGGCAAGGTGAGGTATCTTGGAGAGTTTGGGATCAGCTCCTGTGGGGAGTCTGAATACTATGAAAATTCAATGATCCTGGATTGTTTCAGAATAGACAAAGAGAACCAAGAATTTCATTTTAAACTAAAAGGAAGAGAGTAGAATTTAGCCATGAACCCTGGGAAAAGATTCTAAAAGGAGAAGGCACTGAAGAGGAGGGTTTGGGGAGTTAACTGAGTTAACTGACACTACACAACTGTCCTGTATCTGAGCTGGAAGGGAGAACAGCTACTCCATCAGCTCCTCTAAGCTGACTAGTTTCATGGAGAAACTTGGAGGGTTTGGGCTTGGATGATACCTAGGAGGAGATCTGGGTTTCCCTGAAGTGCTGTGGACAATTTGGCTAAGGTAAACCAAACGGTTTAACATCTGGGACTTTGGATTTTTAACCTAAGAAGCCAACCCCAGGCTTGGGGTAGAACTCAGTCCACTTGTGAGTCTATTCTCACTGGCTCTTTTAGGGACAACTAAGTTTAGTTGATTAACAATCTAGGATTCTTAGTATAGAAAGTTAGTCAGATGGTTTTTGGGTTTAGAAAGATCAGGGAGCTGATAAGACGGGTTTAAGAAGATCAGAAGAGCTTTCTTGTGAGAGGAGCAAAGAAAATGGGAAGAGATAGAGCTCTCTGTATAATCAGGGACATACTGAATCTTAACTATCAGTTCCCTAACTTTAATAAGCAAAATAAACTTGTATTTTCATATAGTCTCAAGGGGTTTGCACTTCACTGGCCCTGGGAAGGTCCCTAGGTGGGTTTTTCATCACCAGTCCATCTGGGTCCTTTCTCTATCCACATATCTCCTTCTGGAGGTACATTTCTTTTTTCAGTTGGGAAGTTGGATGAACTAGAGCCTAGAGATTTTTGAATTTTGAAGGGAAACTGTCATCTTGATCCTTTATAATTCTAGGATCTGCTCCTGGTGGGGGATAGTAGACAGTGGAATCTTTGTGGTTGTTTGCTGAGGCTGTGAGCCCTGAGTGACAGGCAGCCATTTTTTTAGAATTCCGTGTCACACACATATAAAACCCAGTGCAATTACATGTTGGCTATAGGAGGGTTGTGGGAGGATGGGAAGGAAAGAATCATGTAACTATGTAAAAATTTAAAATAAAAGAATTCTGTGTCACAGCAGATCATGGAACATTCTGTTCTAGTTCTGTTGGGAGGGGTAGCAGAACATTCTATTTCACTCTCTTTCACTCAGCTTTCATTCTAACAGCTGCTGGTTAGCCACAGTGTTTATAACAATAGCAGGGAACAGAAGTTTTTGTTTCTATTGGGAAAAGTCACTTGAGGGGCCAGTTTTATCCTTAATAGTGCCTGTCAATAACAACAACATGGGATTCTGGAATTTATCTCATTAATCCTGCAAATTATTCTTGTAACTATGCTAGATTACCTTCATGATTTGGTTAAGTTTGTAATTTTGTTGCCTATCACAGAGACTACTTTAAGAAGGGCTTTTTCCTTTATACCATTGATATTATTGATCTGGGGTACTCTCTATTTGTAAATGGGTTGAAACTGATTTTAAGGAAATACAATGTACATGGTTAGCTGACTTTTGGAAATGCAGAACTTAATTAGTCCTTACCTTGAAGTATAAATTGGACCAAACAGAAACAAATTATTTGGAATTAATGAAAGCAAATGGGATGTACATGAAATAAAGCAAGAGGATCTAGTTAAGCTTGAGGGGGCTAAACAACAATAACCACCTACAAAACTACAACTAGAAGCTGAGGATTTAGAGAGTATTCCATCAAGGATGTGTCCTCTAAGGGATGTTCCATATATCTCATCTGACAATGTTGTCACTGTCATTAGACAACAAGATTTTCACACAAAATGAATTACCTAAATATGAGGAAGAACCAATGCAGGTTGTGAAAGAATTTGAAAGAATTATTCAAATATTTGAACTGTAAAAGTGAAATTTGGGAAATGTATCAAACTACATTTCCCGTGGTCCAACGGGTTTCCGTTTCCGGTTTTTGGGCTTGGGAAGGCTTACGTCTTGACGCAGGGAAGGGTTTAAATCTCCTGGGTTAGGAGGAAGTGGCCTCTTTTGCCGGTAAGGTCTTGGCTAGCAGACTGGAGACAGTAATGGAGGTGGCAGCAGTTTTGAATGCTTACAAGCACGTGGTCTAATGATTTTATCTATCAGCATGGCTTTAATTAAAATACTAATTTATATATTTATACAAGCCTTTATCATTTTTAATACTTATAGAACCAAGTTTTCAGGATTTTGATCTTCTTATGGATGAGGTTCTAACAAAAGGGAGAAGCAACAAATAACAGGGCAAACCAATAATAACACAGCTCTTACTCCCTGGTTACCAGAATGTAATGATTTAGAAATAAATTCAGTAGAAAATTACAGACAAATGGATATGGCAAGAGAATCTATCCTGGAAACCATGAGGGCAAATTCCAAATGCCCTGGGATGTGGTCTAAATTTGAGAAATTAAGGCAGGACACAGGGGAAATACATGCTAATTTCTAGTTTCCTAGACAGAATAACTGATTGTGGGGAACATTGGCTTGGATTATATTTATTGTCTGAAGAAAATGTGAGTCACATCAGGAAACAATTTGTGAAGAATGCCTACCCAGCAGTGAATAATTTTTTAGGAGTAATTTCCCTAATTGATTCACCATTGTCTTAGATGAATTGAAGAGAATGGCTATATATATTTACCAGGATGAATTAGACAGGCAATCAGAGGATAAAAGTGATGTAATTGACAAATTAAGAATGCAATTAAAGGAAGCCAATCAGAAAATAAAAGAGAGTGAGATCCAACAGGTAAAATCTGTGGCAGCTTTACAATTTTACAACCTAAGTATGATTTTAATTCCAGGCAGAATAGGCAAAATTCCTCTAGATGTTACCTCTGTAATCAGGTTGGTCATATGATGAGGGAATGCAGGTTCAGGGGTCAAATCTCTGAACAAAATAACAAGGGAAACTGAGTCTGTACATTCAAAAATTATAATGGTTACGAACAAAATTCCTATGGTTCCAACAATAGGTTTAATAATGTTTTAATGGAAATAATAATGTATATCACAGACAAGAAAATAGTTGTTATAATCATGCATGTTGTCATAGTTCCCAGCAAGCCCCAGACTTACAGATGATGCAGGACTAAATCAGATGAGGAGAAGGTCCTAAATTTTCACAAGTAGTGTGTTATTTGGAATTCTGGGGGTTCCATTTAAAAGTATTTGACAAACATCCTGTGGACATGTGGGGGACTTTGAGACTACATTTTCCATGATCCAGTGGGTTTCCAGTTTTGGACGTGATGACATCAACGAACGTAGAGCATGACTTAAATGGGGAGATGAGGCTTTGACTGCTCTCTTTCGTAGGAAGCAGCCAAAGGGAATAGAAGGTATAGACTGCCAGGCATTTTGAAAAGATCTTAGCCAGGCACGTGGTCTAATTTATTCTACTAACATGGTTTTAATTAAAATATATTTTTTTCCTCATAATATCAGCCTTTATCATTTTTAATCATTACATTTTTGGCAACCGCATTGGAAACGTAGCTCTCGATTTTTTAGATAGCTTGAGAACATTTAGAATCCTCTCCAAAGCTATAGACATGCTTTGACCTCTTTGCTCAGTACTTTTGAGCAATTTTTTAAAAGGGGAAAGTGACTTTGCTTGCCATGTTTTCACTAATAGCAACAGCTTGTTTTTGCCTGCCATTGGACGCTGCCAGCCAACTGAGCCCGATCCACCCTGGGGGAGGGGAGGGGGGGGAGAAGCCGCTTCTGACTTCTGACCTTAATCCCAAATGCCAGTGCCCTGCCTGCTACTGCCAGTGCCTCTGCTGCTGATTCCTACTAAAATTCTAAATGCTCCTGCCTTGCTGGTGCTACTTGTCCTGTTCTGACTCCCGCTAACTCCCAAGTTTGATTCCTGATCCTGCCTTTGGACTGCTGTTACCCCGCACCCCAGCCGATGCTTCGAGACTGCTTCTGCTGCTTAAGATTTGGGAAGTATGCCACCCCCCCTCTTGTTAATGACTTTTAACCTGAAAGACGCTTTTACTCCATGTGGCACACCCCCCCCCCACTTTACACACAAGTCCTCCACGTGGGTTTTCTAAAACCTGACCTAAGCTTTTCTCTAACTCGGCTAGTGTTTACTCTTCAAACATGGCCTATTTAAAACTTTCTCGCAATTATTGAACTGAAACTCAGGAAAAAAATTTTTTTACCCTCGTGCACTCAAGACTTGAACTTTGAACTTTAAAACCCTTATGCTCAGAGCAGAGGGTGGTTATAAGGACCTTGAATTTGGACCAGAGGTGGATTTTAAAACCTCAGAACTCAATGGGTTTTATTTCTGTTTTAAAAAGACTCTATCTTACTGTATTTTGCTGACTATTTTTTGTGAATTAATTTTGTTATTTTGTTGATTTTCTGTTGCACTGAATCATTTTAAGCTAATGAAGTTCTGGCTGCTAGATTAATTCTGTTTATGATTTTATCGTAACTCCCAAATAATGAGCAAATCTATTAGTACTGGTGAAAGAGGTTTTTTGACTGTATAACTTGTTATCTGGTACTCATATTGTATTTCCAAATTTATTTAAGGTTTAATTTTTTCTGTATAAAAACAATGCTGTTTGTTCTCTGTACCATTTATGAACATCTTACACATTTTAAAGTTGTAAATAGCCTTACGTATACTGTAGGAGCACATGTCTTTTAAGTTTTGCTCTATCTTGACAGTTGTGTACAATCTTGGAGATTTTGATGCCTTGAGAATTTAAAATTTAATTTTATAAGAGGTCTTTTAAAATTTTACATTAGATCCTAGTCCCTTTTGTATAAATGATAAGGTTTTATACATTTATTTTAAAGAATTGTTGCCTTAAAGGATAAGGTTTTATATATTTTATTATAAAGAATTCTTGTCTTAAATGGGTAGAAGAAACATAAAAATTTCCTACCCAAGATTTTTATACAGGAAGCCAGGAGGGCTCCTGTATGCTGATGTCTCTGTCTTTAGCTTGCTTTCTATCAGAAGGACCTATATTCCTGAGGATAATTCTGACTCAGAAGGGTTTTTTTAAATATCAGATTTCTTTTAGACTCTGCCCTACAATTGCTATGGAGGCAGTAACAGAGTTTGTTAAGAAAATATCTTAGCCAAGGTTTGAATTTATAACAAGTATACGATTTTTTTAAACATCATAGCAAGTGATTATAATAATAGGTTGTTTACTATTGTCTTTAAATATGTTATTAGAAATTATAGTAATTTATTTGAATGTGCATTGTGAATCTGCTATTTTGTAAAACCCACTTACACTCACAGCTCATGCAAAGGCTTAACAGGAAATGAATCTCATTTTTGGGTGGAAGACCCTTCACTAGTTCTAAGCTATTTTTTTATTTTTAAAACATTCTTTTATTTTTTCTTCCTTACATGTGCAATCCAATATTTGTTCTTTTCCCATTTTTTTATCCTTGAGAGCATTGTATTATTTTTTCCCTGAATTTATTTTTAATTTCCTTATTGCTTTTCCTTTTAAATTTTTTAATTGGAGCAATTGATTTTTTCTTTTTTCTCATTTTATACTGAAAGTACATATATAATCATTAATGCTTTTTTTATTTTACTGTGATATCAACTTAATGCAAATATATATTTGCTATAATATTAATGCATACCTGAAAAGTCTGAGACTATGGTAACCTGCCAATTATTGGTAAATATTATTGGACTGTGATTTAATGTCTCTCTGTTTCCAGAAGTGCTAAAAAGAGCCAGGAGGTCATGGAGACTGACTGAGAATCTGCAAAAGTGCCAAGGAGCAAAAGGCCATGCAAACCATGGATTGAGGAAGTTCTATGCCAATACTGAAGGGCTTAAAACTGGGGTTCAAGTTTTGGAGTCAGCTTTTCTAATGCTTAGAGGCTCAGACTTCCCCTTTAACTTGAATTCCTAGTGAAGCACCCAAGATTGGCTATTATTGGCTCATTCCCTGAGAAGGTGCAGGAAAATCAGACTAGGTAAAGGCATTTCCTGTATTTCTCTTATATAGAGAATGGCAACTTTCTGTAGTCAATGGTTCCTGAATGGGTAGCAAACTGCTTAAATCACTTTAATTGGGTCTTGATTCAAAGACCTGTTATGAGTTTATTTTTCCTTACATTTTTTTGCACATTTTACATTTCATTCACAAGTTAATTTTTTCTTCTTTATTTGAATTTTCTTCTTTTTTTATTTCTTTTGCCAATTGATTCCATTCAACCCCATGACTCAGCCATGCATCCTTAGATGAGAAATGTGTTATTTAGAATTTTCCTCAGGGGGATGTGTGTTAAGTTTTAAAAAAATCAATAATGTAAAATACATATATGTATATGTATGTGTGTGTATATATATATGCATGCATATATATGTATATTTAACTCTTTTAGGAGTAATTTCAGGGGAAAATGTATAATTCTTAGAAGGAAATGCATGTTTTATAATCTATAATGTAAAGTTTAAATTATTTTGAGAATAATTTCAGGATAAGAAATTTGCCATCTCCCCAGAATCCAGACAACGAAACTGTCTGGTGAAGGCACCATGAAGATGCCTGAAGAGCCTACACTGGACCATGAAGATCAAAATTGAACTTTGGGGTGCAGTTGATTGAACTATGGGGAGCTGAAATTGAGTTGAATGCATTTGTTTTTGAATGTACACTCTTATGCCAATAGGGGACTGCCCCAAATTGGCTTTTTATCAATGCGGCTAGTGTTATCCTTTTCTTTTATCCCCAGATTCCTGCAATTTAGAAGTTGACTATGTCTAACATCCACTGAAAAAAAGGCCAATCTTTTTTTGCCAGATCTCAGGGGGAAATGTGTTGTTTGGAAATCTGGGGGGTTCCATTTAAAAGTATTTGACAAACTTCCTGTGCACATGTGGGGGACTTTGAAACTACATTTTCCGTGATCCAAAGGGTTTCCAGTTTTGGACGTGATGACATCAACGAACGTAGAGCATGACTTAAATGGGGAGATGAGGCTTTGACTGCTCTCTTTCGTAGGAAGCAGCCAAAGGGAATAGAAGGTATAGACTGCCAGGCATTTTGAATAGATCTTAGCCAGGCACGTGGTCTAATTTATTCTACTAACATGGCTTTAATTAAAATATATTTTTTCCTCATAATATCAGCCTTTATCATTTTTAATCATTACAGTGGCTGGTGGAAATACCCAGAAAGGGGACTTGCAGAAGGGAGCATGTTCAGCATGAAGGTGTGATCATGATGATATAATAATAAATTTAAATGAGGATTGCAGGAAAGAAAATATAAATGTTGTAGGACTAAAAGAATGTGTAAATGATAAAATAATTAATATGGGCAATGAAGTAAATAATGTAATGTTAAGTGTGAACAAGAGAAATATAAAAACTAATAGAAGGTGTAGTGAGTCAAATAAATCCTGACAGAATGATAGCAATGTAAAACTATGGGAAAACAGGGATGCAAAAATAAATGGGAAGGTGGAATGTGAGGGAAAGGAACTAGGGATGCAGTTTCCTGATCCTTCTGTATTAGCTCCTATTACAGAAACACATTCTCCACTGAACAGTACACAGCCATATGTTGCTCTGAAAGTGGGAGAACAGATTTATGATTGCTTGGTTGATATGGGGGCTTCTAAATCTATTTTGCAAACATCTGCAGAAGATTGTAGGGCTATGGGAATTATGGAGGTGGTAGGAGTAACAGGGAGACCAAAAAGAGTAAAAAAGTTACAATCCAAAATGGTATCACTGGGTCCTTTATCTGTGGAGCACTCTTTCTTACTAATGCCCAACTCACCTATGAATTTTACTTGGGAGTGATCTTTTATGCAAATTAAGAGCAATTATTCAATGTATACCAATAGGGGACATACTTTAGAACTTCCAGAAAATCTATGTATCTTTTCCCAATGTTATTTTTAGATACAGTTGAGGCAGAAAGGGAAAGAAGGAAAGTTTATCCTATATCAGATGATATACTGGCTTCTCACTCTACAGATGTTGGTCTATTAAAATCTGCAACTCCAGTTAAAGTAAAAACCAAAGGAGATCCTCCACCTTGCATTACACAATATCCCCTAATAAAGAGGCAGTAGCTGGTATCACCCCTATTAAAGAATCATTATTACAACAAGGCATGATAGTCCTATGTATTTCAGAGTTCAATACCCCTATACTCCCAGTTAAAAAACAAAAACTGGATGAAAATGGAAGACCATGTTACAGATTTATTGCGAAAAAAATGATTATGTTGTGAAATCCCACCCAGTCGTTCCAAATCCAGCCACAATAACTCCTTCCATACTTAGCAATGCCAGATACTTCACAGTGACAGACTTATGTTCTGCTTTCTTTTCCATACTGATACCCAAAGACTCACAAAAAATATTTGTTTTCACTTGGCAGGAAAGAAGTTTCTATCAGAGTCATTTGCCTCAAGGGTTCTGCAAAAACCCATCTCTCTTTTCACAAACCGTGAATAAAGATCTAGAGATTATCCTACTTAAAGACAGTAAACTTGTCCACTTTGTAGATGATATACTTTTAGCTTCCCCAAATGCAAAAGTATGTTTGAAGGATCGCAAATTTCTTTTGTGTCAATTGTGTAAAAGGGGACATAAGGTATATAAAGCAAAACTTCAATGGTGATTACTGAGAGTTGAGTAGTTGAGATTTGTTTTATCTGGGGGTTCTAGAAGCATTTCCCAAAAATGTATAGCAGACATCCAAAAGCTTAGTGTCTCAAAGACTAAAAGACAGCTAAGAGCCATACTGGGTACGACAGGATTCCATAGACAATGGATCCCTAGGTAAAGTGAATTGACCAAATCACTCACAGATTTGACTAAAGATACAAAACCTGAACCATGCAAATTAAAGCCAGAATATCTACAGGCAATAACAAAGCTTAATGAAGCAATTCTTTCTGTTCCAGCTGTTGGGATCCCAGATTATGAAAAACATTTTGTGTTATTTGTTCATGAGAGTAAAGGGATAGCTTCAGGAGTCTTAGCACGAACTTTAGGGTCAAATTATCACCCAATTGCATATTACAGTGCACAGTTAGACCCCATTGCAGCTGTGATGGTTCCATGCTTGCGTGGAGTAGCTGCTGCTGCATTGTTAGTGCAGACATCTACAGACCTAGTTCTTGGGTGCCCATTGATAGTCTTTTGCCCACACCAAATAGAAGCTCTTATGTTGAAATATTGCACTCAGGCTTTCTCTGACCAACATATAGCCTAATATGGCATAATTCTTCTTTGGAATGAAAACATACAAATCAAGAGGCATAGTGTTTTAAATCCAGCAACACTATTACCTGACTTACCAACAAATGGGAAGCCATTGCATGACTGTGCAGAAGTGATCCAATTAACCAAATAACCAAGGCAGGATTTGAAAGACATACCACTAGACAATCCTGATCTTGTGCTCTTTACAGACAGTTCATCTTTCATGCAAAATGATATCCGTTTTACAGGAGCAGCAGTGGTCACTGAGTTTGAGACCCTATGGTATGGGTCATTACCCAAGAATATGAGTGCTCAAAGGGCAGAGTTAATAGCTTTGAAATATGCTTGTATGTTAGCTGAAGGCAAAAGGGCTAATGTCTACACAGATTCTCATTATGCATTCTCAATCTGCCATGCCACCAATTCCATCTAGAAACAGAGAGGTTTTATTACATTATTACAAACTAAGTCACCACCCAGTCCTACTGAGTCTGTCTTCATTCTTATTCCTCAGGACTCCCAACCAAGTGGTCCCCGGTGAGCCTGACATATATGTGCTAAGAATAATGGTTAAAGATATAGATTTAACTTTTTGTAATAAATCTGTTTCTTTAAAATTCATGTTTTTCAAGAATCCAGAGGAAGGCTGAGGGACTTATGAGAAAGAAAACTAGCCACATTCAGAAGAAGAACTGTGGGAGGAGAAACACAGAGGAAAAACAACTGCTTAAACACATGGGCTGATGAGGGTATTACTGGGGATGAAGACACTAAACGATAACTCTAGTCCAACTATCAATAATATGGAATTAGGTCTTAATCAATGATACATGTAAAACCCAGTGGAATTGTGTGTTAGCTAAGGGGAATTAGGGGAGTTTGGGGAGAGGGAAAGAACATAAAACATGTAACTATGGGAAAATATTCAAAATAAAAAAATTATAATTAAAAAAATAAAATAAAATATATGTTTTTAACTGTTATGATGTCAAACGGGTTTGGGAAATGATTTTTTATGTTAGTTTTCAGTATTATTTTTGAGTTTATGGAATTGTACATGATATTTGGTACTGAAGGATCAATTTATAATTAGAGCCATGATAATATTGCATACCCCAAAGTTAAGACTAAAAAACCTTTCATTTATGATTAAATTTTATGGGGCAATAACCGATTTTGTTTGTGACTGACTCTAAATACTAACAAGGGAGTATTATTAAGCCAATGATTCCAGATGTCAACAGCCCCTTTGGGGTGGCATATGTAAGCACAAAAGTGGGAAGTGCTGCCTCAGGGAAAGGTCAGGAAAGCAACTTTGGCAAAGGCTGAGGTAGGACTTTTATTTCACTTTTAGGACATCTCCTCTTGAGGAAAACATTTCCACATAGTTCTAACTCTGACTTGCTACCCCTATGACTCTTATATGGAGTTGATATCAGACTAGAGTAGACATCAGACTGAGGGATTACATTCCTTTTGTCATACTTCTGTCACCTTTCTTTAATCATGACATATGGTGGATAATTCCAATATTGTGTCACCCAACATATCAAGCCATATGTACATTCCACCCCCATCCCCTTCAGTCCTCCCCATGCACCAATATTTTATAAACTCTTGTTTATAAACTCTTGTGCCAAATAGGAGATTTATCCCTAAGGGCATATCTGTCAGTCATTTTTAATATCATGTAAAGAAACACCCAAGCACAATTAGACCTTTCATGAAATGTATAGTTCCTTCAGGCCCTTATGTATGCTGGGGGAAAAATCCTGAAACGTATAGGTATCATATCTAGAATGCTTCCTTGGGGAGACTATGTCTCTCACACCCTCCCTTGAAAAAAAAAGTTTGATTTTCAAGCTAAAATAGTTTTTGCCATAGACTATGAAATTGTGTGAGATACTTTCTTTTGTTAAAATCTTTGTAAAGAATAACATGGCCAAGTAGTCAATTGATCCACTTGAAAGATGAAGTAATAAAGTCAGCCAATTCTAGGTTGGCCTTTTGGACTGCAGGGATCCAGCCATATGGCATGTCTATTGGCATTCTAAGGACACTCCCCTTCCTGTAACGAAGTAATATGGGAGAAGTTGAGGTCTCTGAATCTATTTCCTATGTGGCTGTTGTCCTGGAGAAGGACTGAGTGATGACATGTCTGTTGCATAATTTCTAACCACAGGAATGAAAATGATGAACAAAGTCTCCAAGCCATAAAGAAAGAGAGAGGGTCAAGTCCCACAATAAAGCCATACTCCTGGTTCAAGACCAAGAGACCTCAAGCACTGTGAGAGATCTTCCTACGTACCCCAAAGAATATCACAACTTATATGACACCAAAGCTTATGCTAAAGTACTTTACTTAATTCAAAACCTTAATACTTATACTAGAATAATCACAAAAAACCTTACTAAAATCATGACTTATGCCAACTATTCTTAGATTTACAATTATGATTATCTCAAGACTACTGCTAACATTAAACTCTAATCCTCATATAAGAGGATAGGGAATTTTTCACCCACATTATCTCTCCTCTGATCCAAAGAAAACTGTGAGCAGTTTTCTGATTATTTACATCTATTCACATCAAATCACCTGTAAGCAGTGAGATTTTTTTACAGGTTTTTCTGTCATTCAACCACAGTCTCAAAGTCATGTAAGAATTCCGCAAAATAGATGAAGATCAGGTAGAGATTTGAGGCAACAGTGATGTTTTACTTTTCCCAATTTTCAAGCAAGTCTCTTGTCTAAGAAAGCCTGCATTTGGTGGCATAGCAACTTAAGTCACCTCTGGCTGGGGATTAGCCATAAGTGCTTTTGTAAGAGAAGCCTTTGTGCGCTCTGTTAAGTGGTCTCACAATCACCCCAAAAGCCTAACTCTAGGGCTAACAGCCAGCTGACCCCAGTACAAAACGTACTTGTCTCTTGGTCCTAGATACTGACAGGTCCTGCTAGGGTTCCTTGGAAAAAAAAGTCCTTTTTTCCTAGGGTCTGGGATGTCTTGTACACTTGCTGAGAGAGTTCCTGAATCATGGCTAGGGGAAGCCAAAAGCAAGTAATCTTTGCACTGGAGTTGGCATATCTGATCCACATGTCATTGGTATTTTTAATCAGGTAAATGCAACAAATATTGGGGTTCAGGTTTTTGCAATATTTACAGAATAGAAGGCAGCACACGAATCAATACTGAGAAATAAGTGGCATTACAAAGAATCACAGTCACAGTAGTGAAATAGATGGGCTAGCTGTCTGAGGCACCGACTGAGGCACAGATGGTGATTTTCTTCCTTTGGTGACAACAGAGAGTTAACTCAAACATCTTCAGGTAAAAAGTCTAGAATTGAAAGACTTTTACCCTGGTCTAATAGTACAACAGACAAATTCTCACCAATACATTCACTTATTACATCAACAAATTTTCATCAAGCAAATTAACAATAATCATCATAATAATGTGTGGCATAATAATTCTCAATTTATTACAATAGATAACTGACAATGATGTTTCAGTATTGATTAAGTAGAAATATTTACACCAAATAACATTAGGTAAAGGAGCATCTTAGAGATCGTACTCATGCTCTGCTTCTTTCCCCACACCATCAGGCTAAAGCAACTTCCCTACTTTGATTCCAGTTTTTAGCCTGAGTCTCAACCTATGTTGTTACTTGATTGTTCCCAAAATTGTTCTTGCCTGATCTCTCTGTTTCTTCTACATTCCTTACCCATATGTCCCTTATTCTCACAATAAAAACATTGCCCTGAGGTATTTGTTGAACAGGGGCTAAAACTACAGTTTTAGGCTTCTGGCCAGACTTAGGAGTACTTCCTTTTTTTTCCCTTCCTAGGCAATCATCTTCAGTTCCCCAAGAGACTTCTCAGGACATCCTGGGCAGTATTTCTGGAAGTACTCCTTGATATTTGGGAGTGAGACTGATTTACAAAGGCTACATCAGTTATTTTAGCATTTCTCTGGTTTATGTGCTCTAATCTATCATCAGATCTTATGGAGTTCTTATCTTAACTTGCTATAATTCTCTGGTTTATTTGAGAAAAATGTCATTCCTCTAATTAAGTTACCTCTAATATTTCTCTTGTCTCCTACAACATTAGAGACCTCTAGGGGTATTTCTTTGTTGTTGGTTAAGTTTCCTGGAAAGGGAAAGGAGGAGCAGATACCTTCTCCTCACTCATTCCCTTAGTCTAATTCTCCCTCAGCTCAAAATAGGGAGAGCAAAAGGGGCAATATTATTCTTTCTCTGGCTGTTTTCTCAAAAAATAAAAGTAGGTAAAGTCTTTCCAACAAATCAAATATTTTCAATTGTTCCCATTTTTCCTGTGTTTTTTTTTCTATAAAGGATTTCAATTTGTCTATAGCATAGAAAAAGGTCCCAAATTTAGGACAAAAGTTCCTAAGAGTTTTACGCTAGATAAAACAACATTCTGTAGCTTTTTTCCTATCCATTTTCTTGACTCAATTATGTACAATTTAGAAGTTCTTTACCTCTCCAAACAAGAAAGGAATTTTAAATGCCTGCTGGTATCTACTCTGAATTTTAAACTCTTCCCATGTTTTGTTAATCAATTCTAGAAGAGATTTTAATTTGTCTAGAATACAAAGGCCAAAAGTTTCAAATTTAGACCAAAAGTTCCTGAGAGTCTTGCAACAATTAAAAAAATAGTTAATCACTTTATTTCTGTTCTTTCCTTTGCCTACTGGTAGTTCTCCATTATCTCAAGAAATCAAAAATTTATCTAATGGAGAGTCTGCTGACATCTCTCTCCTAATTAGCCTAGCCCCCATGATTTAGAGATGTCTCTCTGATTTCGGGATGCACCCTGGAGAAAAAGAAATAGGGCTGGTCTTGACGAGGCTCACAGTCCAGAAAATCTTTCCCTTTGGGGAAACTAAGTTAGACAGCTCTATAGGATAGACCAATGTTCCTTCTGGTTAGTTTTTCTACTAACAGAAATGACCCGAGACTTTCTCTTGGTCTTTGTCTACTGGTACCTTATAGACAGCAATTCTTTAATTTATAGGTATTACTTGTCAGAACTGGTTGCCAATGGTAGTGGTGGTTCGCCACAATGTGGCCTAAGCTTCCAATGAAGAATCAAGCACTTTATAGATAAATAATCCCAATTATAAAACTTTTTATCCAATAATTGCATAATTTTAAACACATATTTCACATTATCAGATGAAAGAGAAAAAAGCAGAAGTTCTGACTTACTGCAGTCTCTCCGTAAGTTAGGCTTTAAAATGAAATTCAGGAACTATGGCATATTTAAAATTAAAAACCAATTTACTTAATTAAATTTTAAAAGCCTTAAAAGAAAAGAAAGAGAAGTGAGAGTAAACTCAATCTGCAATATTGAGCAATTACTTACCAGGCTTGGAGCTTGTTGGTTTGGACTAGTGGAGAATCTTAGTTCATTGATCTTTCCCTCAAGAAGGGGCAGGGAGCAAAAAGGCCGAAATATAGGTACTGTGAAGATGGGATTAACTCTACCCTGCCCATTTTTAGATTTAATCACTATAAGTGTAAACACCCTACTTATCCTTAAATGGGGGAGGTCTGTGATCCACTTGTGCTATAGTAAGTGACGAATAAGAATTGCCCCTTGGTTACTCCTAAGCAAAGCTTTAGCTGTAATTGGTACACATAAAGTGGAAGGAAGACACAGGAAGTGACAAAAGGAATAATCTTTATAAATGTCAAGAACTTCCTGTGAGGAGGTCTTTCCTCTTCAACTGGATCCTGGAGGAGCACCAGCTGAGGACTGCTTTCTTTTAGGACTACCAGGTGGATGAGTGAAAAAGGCCCTTCCCTGGCTTTCCTGGAGGTACTAGCCTCCAGAGAGGCTCCTTGTCTGGGAGGAGACCTCAGCTAAAACCCTTGTTTAATTGACCCCTAGGCCCTTAGACTAGGGTTTCTGGAGCCCTGCTGGAGTAAAGCCAGGACTTGAGCACAAAGTCTAGCTTGTTAAGCTAGATCTCTTACTCTGTCCTCTTTCTCATTTCTCTACTTTCACTCTTTCCCTCTATTTTATAAATAAATTGCTAAAAATTATTTGGAATTGATTAATTCCTAGTGAACATACTCTGATAAATTCAGTTCAATCCTTTTATTTTTACGCCTTACAATTCTGGCCCTTACAATACACAAGAGGAAGCCCCTCTTGAAGGAAGGACTCCTGAAGGTCAGAATTTGCCAATCCCACCAGAGTTGCCAATTGTTGCATAATTTCTAACCACGGGAGCACAAATGATAAACAGTCTCCAAGCCATAAAGAAAGATAGATTTACCATGAGAGGGCCAAATCCCACAATAAAGCCAGGCTCCTGGTCAAGACCATGAGACTGAGCACTGAGAAAGACATTCCTATATACCCCAAAGAATATCACAACTTATATACCAAGTTAAAAATACCATGTTAAAAATAGACATACTTCTTACATTGGTAGAAGTCACTTGATGATGACTTAGAAGTCACTTGATAGAAAAGGCATTGGGGTGGAGCCTAAATTGGTGATGCAAAGGAAAAGAGTGTGTTGGGTGGTACCAGGCTTAGAATCCTGGGTCAGGCCTATTTCAAGACCATGATTATTGCTGAGGGTGCATGATATAGCAACCTTGAAGGGTGGGGCTGACACCAAGGCCTATGCTAAAGCAGTTATTTACTTAATTCAAAACCTTAATACTTATACTAGAATAATCACAAACAAAACCTTCAAAAATCATGACTTATGCTAACTATCTTGGATTTACAATTATGATTATCTCAAGACTACTACTAACATTAAAATCTAATCCTTATATAGGGGTTTAGGGGAATTTTAACCCACACATCACAAGGAGTATATACTGGTGTGTCCAGGAAGTTCACATTCTTTCATCTAGCTTTCCTGCCTAGCTGCTCAAGCTTCTTTCTCTTTCTCTTGGCCCATGCTTTTTGCCCCATTGGTCTTCTTTGGGATCTCTTTGAACTGTGGAGAGAGTACACTGGAGACATCTTTTAATGAATATTTTAAAATTTAGGAAATATAACCCCTAGAGAATTTCATTACTTACAGAATCAACCAAAAAACTAATGAAAACAATTAACAACTTCAGTAAAGTTGTAGATATGAAATAAAGCCACATAAATCATCAACATTTTTATTTTCCACCAACAAAGTCTAGTTGCAAGAGATAGAAAAAGAAATTCCACTTAAAATAAATGTAGACAATAGAAAATACCTACAGGTCTACCTACCAAAAGAAAGCCAGGAACTATATGAAGCCAATTAGAAAACCCTTATCACACAAATAAAATCATGTCTAAACAACTGGAAAAACTCATGGGTAGAGAGAGCCAATATAATAAAAATGACAATTCTGCCTAATTTATCTCTACAATTACATATCAATTCAACTATTTCATTTGAAATAAAAATTATTTCATTAAGCTAGGAAAAAATAATAAATTTTATCTGGAAGAGGGGATGCATTGTGAGAAGATGGTAGAGTAGGGCACAAAGCTTCCTCATCCTTGCCTAACCCCTACAAACAATCAAAAATAATTCCATAGAATCAATGCTAAAAGCAGCAAAACCAGGAGTCAAGAGTGAAGCTGAATGGCCAGAGATGACCAGGAAGGAAGATTTCTGACTTCCTTGGTCTTAGTCTCACTACTGTAAACCGGGGAGGAGGGGGGTGGGGTGGAAAGAACTAGATGAAACACCATACCTTTGCTGAGCCGCAAAGCTTATAACCTGGAGGAATACCACTGGAATCATCAAGCAGAGATTGCTGGGAACAGCTGCATGGGCTGTGGCTTTGGAAACCCCGGCTGGCCCACAGCTGGGGATTTCCATGGGTGCCAGGACCTAAGGGCATGGCCTCAAGTCTCATTTCTAACAAATGGGGGATCTTATAGGGATCTGAGAAGTTTGAAAAAAATATCTGCTCTATCCTGCCTAAAGCAGTGGGAGAGGAAACATGAGGTAGGAGTATATACTGGTAAGCATAGTTCCTGAGGTATTAGGGTCCCATCAGCTGTGGTTAAGCCCAGAAGAGTGTAGTCCCTGTTTGCTGCTACAGGGAGAGGTGGACTGTTTGCTTGCAGTTGCAATGACAGAACTGCCTACAGCTCTGGTGGGAGCACTTCAGGTCAATCATGGACTGGGGCTTGAATGGAAGACACAAGATTACATCAGACCCTGGACAATAAAAACTGGAATAACTAAAAATGGCCCCAGAAAAGATAAACACCTTTTTTTTTTTAAACCAAACTTGTAATAAGGGAATAAGGCAGGGATGTAATAAGGGAATTTAGCAATATAATAAGGGGATTGAGGTAGCGGGGTGATATGAGACCAAGGGCTGGAGGTAATAAGGAAATTAAGGCAAGGTAAGGTTGCAATAGGAAATAAGGCAGACAAGGGACTAAAGGTAGAGTGATAGGGGATAAGGCACAGTGGATAGGGTTTTGTCGATCCCTAAGGCAGTAAAGTGGATAAGAAGGTACTAGATTGAGATGGTAGAAGAAGTAAGGGAATGACTGAGTTTAGGGAATATAAACAAAGAGTATGTATAAGGAGTTGTAAGGGATAGGATGAGATACTTTGGGCAAACAGCTACTGCCTGAGAAACACAGACTGGGACACAGGTTTGAGACAGAGACACTACAGGGAAACAGACTGAGCCCTTTAGGTAGGAAGGGCATTTCCACAGACAAAGGTTAAGGCCAGCCAAGAATGGCTTGAAAATGACTATAAGGCTGCTAGTTAGTTTCTTAGGTTTACAAAGGAAGAGTTCAGAGGAAATATTAAGATTGCACTTCCTCCAAAATGGACACCTCCAATTCCCTTCATGACTCAGAGACAATATGATTCCTTTCTTCCCTTCTCCCTCTCTTATCAATCAACTAATGAACTAGTCAAGATCTGATTACTTGACAAACTGGGTTTATTGATTTATAGGGTTGATTGGAAAGGATGGAGGGGCACAAGGTAACTCTAACAGCCGCCTAGGGTAAGCTTCAGGTGGGGGAGGGAGACAGGAATGTGAGATTGAATTAGGAACCTGCCTAAATAAGCCCCCGAGGTTTTGTAGCCTATAGGGTTAGGAAAGTTGGATACAATAATTAAAGAGATAATTTGTAACAAGGATAAGTCCTATTTGACTACAGGGAAACTATGTCTACCAAGTTTGAAAACTAACACTCAAATCCACCCTCTTTTCAAAACTCACAGAAATTTAGGAAGGGAAAATAATGATAGGGAATATGGGAGGTTTAGGTAGACTCAAAGGAAATAGTTAAACTAACAAATTTTAAGAGAAAAGCTGCAGAATATAGGCCAGGTTTACAATCCAAAGATAGAGCTCAGATTGACCCTACTACTCTCCACAAGTCTCCAGGGTCAACTGAACTTCCTCACGATTCTAAATCCTTTTTTAACTGACGGAAACTGTGCAGTAAGGCTTTGCAGGGCTGACATGTACCCTATTTGCACTACATTTTGCCCATTTTCTCTTCTAAATTTGCAGCTTGTAACATTTAGTGGTTACTAAATTCTAAGGGATTACTACTCTTATTCTAAGCTAAAATCTATCTAAGCTCTTATCCCTAAGTTTGCAAAATAATAAAAAGGGTTGCTATCTCCTAAACTATGCTAAGACTAAGCTAAACTAAGACGGGTTATGGAAAAGGCATAAGAAAGGAATGGGATTTTAGTTTGCAAAAAAATTTTTTGAACAGAAAGGAAAAACAAAGTAAATTTAAACATTCACAAACATTCTTAAGGCTAACATTTGCTAACTAGAACAAACTGACCCTGCGTGTTAGTAAAACTAATTTTTTTAATAATTTTTTATTTTTAGAAAAATTTTCCATGGTTACATAACTCATGTTTTTACTTTCCCCTTCACCCCCTCAACCCTCCCCACACACCCCTCTACTGTAGCTAATTCGCATTTCTACTGGTTTTATTATGTGTGGTCAGTCAAGACTTATTTACACATTATTGATAGTTACATGGGTGTGGTCTTTTCAGGTCTATATCCCCAATCATGTCCTCCTCAATCCAAGTGTCCAAGCACTTGTTTTTCTTCTGTGTTTCTACTCTTGTAGTTCTTCCTCTGAATGTGGGTAGTGTTCCTTTCCATAAATCCCTCAGAATTGTCTTGGGTCATTGCACTGCTGCTAGTACAGATGTCCATTACATTTGATTTTACCTCAGTATGTCAGTCTCTGTGTACAATGTTCTTCTGGCTCTGCTCCTTTCACTCTGCATCAATTCCTGGAGGTCTTTCCAGTTCACATGAAATTCCTCCAGTTTATTATTCCTTTGAGCACAATAGTATTCCATCACCAACATATACCACGAGCTAACATAATAAAAATGACCATTCTACCCAAATTAATTTATTTATTTAGTGCCATACCTATCAAACTACCAAAAACCTTTTTTACTACATTAGAAAAAACTATAAGAAAGTTTATTTGGAAGAACAACAACAAAAAAAAAAACAAGAATATCAAGGGAAATAATGAAAAAAAAGTGAAGGAAGGTGGTTTAGCAGTACCAGATATTAAGTTATACCATAAAGCAGTGGTCATCAAAACAATATGGTAGGGGGCAGCTGGGTAGCTCAGTGGAGTGAGAGTCAGGCCTAGAAACAGGAGGTCCTAGGTTCAAACCCGGCCTCAGCCACTTCCCAGCTGTGTGACCCTGGGCAAGTCACTTGACCCCCATTGCCCACCCTTACCAATCTTCTACCTATGAGACAATACACCGAAGTACAAGGGTTTAAAAAAAAAAACCAATATGGTACTGGCTAAGAGATAGAAGGGAGGATCAGTCGAATAGACTTGGAGTAAGTGATGTCAGCAAGACAGTGTATGATAAACCCAAAGAGCCCAACTTTTGGGACAAAAATCCACTATTTGACAAAAACTGCTGGGAAAATTGGAAAACAATATGGGAGAGATTAGGTTTAGATCAACATCTCATACCATACACCAAGATAAATTCAGAATGGGTGAAAGACTTAAATATAAAGAAGGAAACTGTAAGTAAATTAGGTGAACACAGAATAGTATACTTGTCAGATCTCTGGGAAAGGAAAGATTTTAAAACCAAACAAGAGTTAGAGAAAATTATAAAATGTCAAATAAATAATTTTGATTATATTAAATTAAAAAGTTTTTGTACAAAGAAAAACAATGCAACCAAAATCAGAAGGGAAACAACAAACTGGGAAAAAATCTTTATAACAAAAAATTCTGACAGAGGTCTAATTACTCAAATGTACAAGGAGCTAAATCAGTTGTATAAAAAGTCAAGCCATTCCCCAATTAATAAATGGGGAAGGGACATGAATAGGCAATTTTCAGATAAAGAAATAAAAAGTATCAATAAGCACATGAGAAAGTGTTCTAACTCTCTAATAATTAAAGAAATGCAAATCAAAACAACTCTGAGGAACCACCACACACCTAGCAGATTGGTTAAAATGATAGCAGGGGAGAGTAATGAATGTTGGAGGGGATGTGGCAAAATTGGGACGTTAATGCACTGCTGGTGGAGTTGTGAACTGATCCAACTATTCTGGATGGCAATTTGGAACTATGCCCAAAGAGCAATAAAAGAATGCCTGCCCTTTGATACAGCCATATTATTGCTGGGATTATACTCCAAAGAGATCATAGATAAACAGACTTGCACAAAAATATTTATAGCTGCGCTCTTTGTGATGGCAAAAAACTGGAAAGCAAGGGTATGCCCTTCAATTGGGGAATGGCTGAACAAATTGAACAAATAGTAAGACTATTGCTAAGGGTTAGTAAGCAAAATTTACATATTTACATGAAGCGTCAGGTGATTTTAGTAGAAGGTGTCTGAACCAAAGTAAAAGAAAATTCTGTACTAAGGCCAACATGCTCTTCTCTCTTAAGTGTAAGTTTAGTGTTTCACATGTAGATGTGAAGTCAGGAAAATGTTTTATGTGTTGTCTAGTGTGACTTATCTGTGTAATGATGTATTACATACTTACTCCACCGGAATTCTTTTGCAATGTGCATGTACTGCTTGGATGGAATCTAGTATTGTGTGTAGTGAGAATTCTGTTGGGTGTAAGTAATCTTCATCAAATACATGTGTCCAATGCTGATCCAATGCTCCTCTTCACAGTGTGGATGTCCTTCTTACAATTAATGCATTCAGGCACGGATGTCTTTTGTAGTTCTCAGGTTTTTCTGTCCTTGTGAAGATCTGCGAAGTCAGCAACTCCTCACTTGTGTTGTTTGATGTTATCCCGCGCTTATCAACTTGCACTTTTGTCGTTTGATGCACCCGTCGTGCTTGTCATCTTGCACTGGAACTGATGTTCTAGTGTGTTGACTTATATCAGGAACAAAGTTCAAATGTCTATCAAACATGAATAATTTTCTTCTTTCCTTTTTTCTTTTTGGTTTAATAAAGATGATTATAGGTAACAAAAGAGTTCGTGATTAAATTTTTGTGCTTTTCATTTATTCATCGTCATCAGTTTCTAGATTTGGGATTGATTGTAAATCAAATGTTGTGTCTTCTTCTCTCGTTGATTCTTTTCCATTGCCATAATTGTTTACAGATGATTCCTTTAAGTAATTGGGATTGGGATAATCATTTGGGTTAAAATTTGGTGTAATATCTGATTGTTTACTGGCTCTTGGTCTACTTCTGGTTCTGATTCATGCTCTAATTGTTGTTCTGATTGCTGCTCTGTCTCTATGGTCTCATGTATAGATTATGGACTTTCTAAGGACTTATTTGACCGATAGGTTGGTGCTAATTGATCTTTGTGCTGTATTGTATCTGGGTCTTGTGGTTGTTGTGAGGACATGTCTTTTGCTGGCTTGACATGGGTGACATAGAACCAAGGATCCTTTCCTTTAATTTTGATTGCACTCGAAGGAGTTAGAATAATTTGAAAAAGTCCAAGCCACTTGGGTTCTAACACAGACTTCCTAGCGAAGTTTCTGGTATAAACATAATCTCAGGGTTAGAAGTTGTGTAGATTAAAATCAAAGGGTACTCTTTGATGTATCAAGCCTAATTTGTGGAGTTGATTTAATCGTTGCTTGAGTAATTTAATATATTCATAGAGTTTGCATTCCATACCCAGGTGTGATAATTTGTGAACGCTTTGAGGTGATTTGCCATGGAATGGTGGATGTCCATATAGCATTTCAAATGGTGAAATGTGTGTAATGCTGTTGAGTTGGCTTCTTAGGTGAAATAATGCCAATGGTAATGCATCAGGCCATTTCATGTGAGATTCTGCACATAATTTTGCTACTAGAGTCTTCAGAGATTTATTCACGCATTCAATTTGTCCACTCAATTGTGGTCTAAATATTGAGTGAAGATGTCTCTTAATTCCTAAGGTTTCATAAGCTGTAGCTAAAATTTTATTCACAAAACAGGACCCAGAATCTGATGCAATATGTAGCGGAATAGAGAATCTAGGTATTAATTCTCTCAGTAAGATTTTCACAACAAACGCTGAAGTGTTACGTTTTGCTGGAAAAGCTTCTAGCCATTCAGTTAATCTATCCGCTATCACTAAAGCATGTCTATAACCTTGACTCCTTGGCATTGTGATGTAATCAATTTGTAAGCATTCAAATGGTGTGTAAACTAAAGGTTTTCCTCCCAGACTGTGGACTTTTGTGATTGTCTGGTTGTAATGCATACAAATTTTGCACCTCTGTGACACTCTCATAGCAACTTCACATATGCCCCTTGCATTCCAATACCTATTTATGGAATCTGCCATGCCCAGACTTCCATAATGCCCTTTCTGGTGTAGTGCATTGCAAAAGGTGAAATATAGGGATTTAGGTAACATAGGTTTTCCATTTGCTCCCAGCCAAACTCTGTTAACAAGGTATGCACCGTGATGGTTCTTCCAATCCTTCACTTCCTTTGGGGAGTATGCATTTTTGAGATCATCTTCCTCCACCAAAGATAAGTTCAGAATTGTAAGTGGTTCATACTTTGCTCCGTATTTGGCTGTGATATCTGCACCTTTGTTTCCTAATTCCACTGGCCCTTGGATTTTGGTATGGGCTTTGCAATGAATGACTGACACTTGGGCTGGTAATTGGATTGCATCCAACAACTGATTGATTAAATTCCCATACACGATTTGTTTGCCATTGGATGTAATGAAGCCTCAATTTTTCCAGATTTCAACAGAATGATGCACGACTGAAAAGGCATAATTCGAATCGGTAAAAATGTTTGCTTTGTGATTTTTGGCAAGTTTCAGAGCGTGTATCAAACCAACTAATTCTGCTCCTTGAGCACTCATGGTAGATGGTAATGATGAGTACCAATGGGTCTCGGGGCTGTCACTACAGCTCCTCCCGTATATCTCTGATTGTCTACTATATATGACGATCCATCTGTGAATAAGGTTATATCAGGGTTTTTCGTGAGCTTATCATCTAAATCAGTCCTTGTTTTATGCATGATGTTAAGTGCATCTTCACAGATGTATAGACTTTCTCCCTCCAGAGGTAAATCTGGAATCAGAGTCTCAGGATTTAAATTTCTGCACCAGTGAAAATTTATATTTTCATTAGCCAACAAGATTGCTTGGTATTATGATAGTCTTTGGGAGGTGAATGCTTGTAAGGTGGTGTTTCTTAAAGTAGATTCCACTTGGTGTGGGGAAAATACTTTCAGTTCATTCCCTAATACCAAGGATGAAGATTTTCTAATCATGATGGCTACAGCAGCTATGGCTTTTAAACAACTAGGCATATCACAAATCACAGAATCTAATTTAGAGCTGTAGAAAGCAACTGGTCTTAGTCTAGTCTACTCCCTCCACCCATGGCTGATGCACATTTCCACTGGTTTTAACATGTGTCATTGATCAAAACCTATTTCCAAATTGTTGGTAGTTGCATTGGTGTGGTAGTTTCAAGTCTATATCCCCAATCATGTCCACCTCAACCCATGTGTTCAAGCAGTTGTTTTTGTTATATGTTTCCTCTCCTGCAGTCCTTCCTCTGAATGTGGGTAGTGTTCTTTACCATAAATGCCTCAGAACTGTCCTGGGTCATTGCATTGTTGCTGGTACAGAAGTCCATTACATTCGATTTTACCATAGTATATCAGTCTCTGTGTACAATGTTCTTCTGGTTCTGTTCCTTTCGCTCTGCATCAGTTCCTGGAGGTCTTTCCAGTTCACATGGAACTCCTCCAGTTTATTATTCCTTTGAGCACAATAGTATTCCATCACCAGCATATTCCACAATTTGTTCAGCCATTCCCCAATTGGACATAACCTCCTTTTCCAGTTTTTTGCCACCACAAAAAGCACAGCTATAAATATTTTTGTACAAGTCTGTTTATCTATGATCTCTTTGGGGTACAAACCCAACAATGGTATGGCTGGATCAAAGGGCAGGCATTCTTTTATAGCCCTTTGAGCATAGTTCCAAATTGCCAGCCAGAATGGTTGGATCAGTTCACAACTCCACCAGCAATGCATTAATGTCCCAATTTTGCCACATCCCCTCCAGCATTCATTACTCTCCCCTTCTTTCATTTTAGCCAATCTGCTAGGTGTGAGGTGATACCTCAGAGTTGTTTTGATTTGCATTTCTCTGATTATTAGAGATTTAGAACACTTTCTCATGTGCTTATTGATACTTTTGATTTCTTTACCTGAAAATTGTCTGTTCATGTCTCTTGCCCATTTATCAATTGGGGAATGGCTTGATTTTTTATACAATTGATTTAACTCCTTATATATTTGAGTAATTAGACCCCTGTCAGAGTTTTTTGTTATAAAGATTTTTTCCCAATTTGTTGTTTCCCTTCTGATTTTGACTACATTGTTTTTGTTTGTACAAAAGCTTTTCAGTTTAACACTATTTTTTTTAATGAGGGACCAAAGGAGAAAGAACCCAACTATTAATAGTTACTATGGGGACAGAGATGACCTTTGTTCAAACTCAAAAGACAAAGAAGGAAAAAACGCTTATTTCAAAAATAGAGAAATGTACAATAAATGGCCAGAACATCAAAAAGATCCTTTGGTAAAAGCTTTTTTTTTAACCCTTAACTTCTCTGTATTGACTTATAGGTGGAAGATTGGTAAGGGTAGGCAATGGGGGTCAAGTGATTTGCCCAGGGTCACACAGCTGGGAAGTGTCTGAGGCCGGATTTGAACCTAGGACCTCCTGTCTCTAGGCCTGGCTCTCAATCCACTGAGCTACCCAGCTGCCCCCTGGTAAAAGCTTTTTAAAAAACCTCAAAAACTAAATGAGAGAGGTTAAAGAAAATTTATTTTAAAAATAAAAGCAATGTAAGAAAATCAAGAAAATTATAAAAGATCACCCAAGTGGGAAAAGAGATCCAGAAACTTACAGAATAAAATAATCTATTAAGAACTAGAATTGGACAAGGGGAAGCAATGATTTCCTAAGACAAGAACTCAGTAATAATAAATCAAAATCAAAAGAATGAAATTATAGAAGAGAATATGAAACCTCTTATCACAAAAACAACTGACCTGGAAAACAGATCAAGGAAAAGACAATAGTTAGACTCCCCCAAAATTACAATTAAAAAAAGGGTTTAGACACAATACTGTAAGAAATCATTGAGGAAAACTGCCTAGAAATTCTATAATCAGAGGGTAAAACAGAAATTGAAAGAATCCACTAATCACCACCTCAAAGGGACCCAAAGATAAAAATGCAGAGGAACATCACTAAATAAGCTCCCAAGTTAAGGAAAAAATACTAAATGAAATGAGAAAAAAAATTATCTGAATACTGTGGAGCAAGCCAAAATAATAAAGCAGCTGCAAGGTTTTTTAAAATGGACATGGAACATAGTATTTCATAGAGCAAAAGAATCGGGCTTACAACCAAGAATAATGTAACTAGCAAAGATGAGTATAATTATAAAATTTCATCTGGAAGAATAAAAGTTCAAAAATATCAAGGGAATTGATGAAATAAACATTTGAAGGAAGAGAAGGTAATCATGCTAATTTCAAACTAACTATAAAGGGGTAAGTATCAAATCAGTTCAATACTGGTTAAGAAACAATGTGGTATATTGGGGAATAGATTAGTTGCGAAATACACAGTAAAATATGAGTATAATAATCTTTTGGAACAAGAACTCAGTATCTGACAAAAATTGCTGGGAAAAATGGAAAACAGTATGGCATAAACTTGGTATAGGCTAACATCTCAGATGATATAGTAGGATAAAGTCAAAACAGATAAAACTTTTGGACACAAAGAATGATACCATAAGCAAATTAGGGGAGCATAGACTAGTTTCCATCTCAGATCTATGAATAAGGGAAGACTATATGACCAAACAAAAGATAGAGAGCATTACAAGATGTAAAATGGATCATTTTGATAACATTAACTTGAAAAGATTTTGCACAAAACCAAAGTAATCAAGATTAGAAGGAAAACAGAAAACTTGGGGAAGGGGAAATTTTATTTTTAATTATTGCTGATAAAGACCTAATTTCTCAAAGATAATGAAGTGAGTCAATTTTATAGGAATACAAGTCACTTCCCAATTGATAAGTAGTCAAAGGATATGAACAGGCAGTTATCAGATGAATAAAGACTATGAATATAGTCATATGAAAAAAATGCTCCAAATCACTACTGATTAGAGAAATGTAAATTAAAACAATTCTAAGGTACCACCTCAAAACTATAAGACTGGCTGCTAATACTACTGAAAAGGAAACTTATGTTCCCCACCAACGTAAGGGCATTCCAGGAAGGTATCTAGACCTCTTCTATGCTGACAAATGATGGCAAATGGGGCAATAGAAGGAACATAACACATGTGCACTAAAGACTCTGGCAGTCCAAGAGAATCCCCCAAATTGGTACATGACCCTTATTCCCTTTTTGGTGTCATAGTCACCTATAATATGTTAGACCCCAAAATATACCTCTACCTGGACTTGCTTTGTTCCCTATTCCTCTATGCCCATTTTCTGGGATTTTCTGCCTGGAACTCCCAAGAGTGGTTACTCTGGAAAAAGGTGGAAATTTCCCTGGAATGGGAGGTGACAAACCCACAGAACCTCAATAAATATGTAAACCCTCACTCACAACTTGGGCCATTCCATCAGTACCAGGGCTATTCCATTAGCCCTTAAGCCATTCCATCAACCTAGGCTATTTCATCACCTTAAACCTCTTCTTTCAATAAACACTTTCATACTTCTGGACAGAATGGAGTTTTGAGCCTCCAGTTCTTTGGGCAAGATCCTGCTACAAACTTTGGTGTGTTTTTTCTGAAACAGTCATAATTAAAACTATTTGTGAACAAGGAAAGACTGAAAGGAGAGGTAGAGAAGGAGAAACAGGAGGAAAATACAATAGAAAATACACATACTTAAGTCATTACAACTATGAATGCAAATAGTATGGAATCACTCATAAAACAAGAAGATAACAGATTGGAATAAAAGCCAGAATCCCATAATATGCAGTTAACAAGAAACACATTTAAAACAGTGAGACACACACAGAGCAAATGTAAAGAACTGGAATAGAATCTACTATGCTTCAGCAATTTAAAAAGCAGGGGCAGTAATTATGATCTCCAACAAAGCAAAAGTAAAAACTGATTTAATTAAAAGACATGAGGAGAAAATTATACATTGATAAAAGGTGGTATAGACATTGAAGTGACAGAAATATTAAACATTTATGCACCAAATGGCATAGCATCTAAATTGCTAAGGGAGAAGTGATGTAAATTGCAAGAAATAGGCAATAATAGGGGACAATATCTTCCCCTTTCAGAATTAAATAAATCAAATAAAAAACTAAACAAGAAAAAAATTTTAGAAAAGTTAGATTTGATAGATCTCTGGAGAAAACTGAATGGAAATATAAAGCACTATACCTTTCACAGTAGTATGTGGCACCTTCCCAAAAATTAACCATTTAAGGGC
This sequence comes from Gracilinanus agilis, assembly GCF_016433145.1. Taxonomy (NCBI): domain Eukaryota; kingdom Metazoa; phylum Chordata; class Mammalia; order Didelphimorphia; family Didelphidae; genus Gracilinanus; species Gracilinanus agilis. The sequence continues at coordinate 373,951,385 of NC_058132.1, forward strand.
AAAAAAAGCAGAAATTGTAAATGCATCCTCTTCAGTCCATAATGCTATAAGAATTATACTCAACAAAGGGTTGAAGAAAAAAAAGACTAAAAATTAATGGGAAATTAAATAATCGTATCCTAAAGAATGAGTGGGTGTAAGAATAAATCATAGAAACAATCAACAATTTCATTAAAGAAAATGACAAAAAGGAGATAACAAATAATATTGGATGCAACCAAAGCAGTTCTTAGGAGAAAATATATATTTCTAAATACTTATATTAATAAAAGAGAAAAAGAGCAGAGCAATAAATTTGGCATGCAACTAAATAAATTAGAAAAAGAACAAATTAAAAATCTTCAATTAAACACTAAATTGGAAATTCTGAAAATCAAAGATGAGATTAATAAAATTGAAAGAAAACCATTGAACTAAAAATAAAGGCAAAAATCTGGTTTTATGAAAAAAACATTTAAACCGTAGGTTAATTAGATTTAAAAAAGAAAGAAAACCAAATTACCAATATCAAAAATGAAAATGGCAAATTCATAACCAATGAAGAGGAAATTAAAGCAATTATTAAGTTACTTCATCCACCAATTACATGCCAAAATATCTGACAATCTAAATGAAATAAATGAACATTTTAAAAAATGTAAGCCATCCAGATTAACAGAAGAGGAAATAGAATTTAAAAAAAAACCCATCTCAGAAAAAGAAATTGAATAAGCCATCAATGAGTTCCCTAAAAAAAAAAAGTCTCAGGGCCAGGTGAAGTCACAAGTGAATTCTACCAAATAATTAGTTCTAATACTATATAAAGTAGTTGAAAAGTACCTATGAAAGGAACTCTATCAAATTCTTTTTATGACATAAATATGGGCTAATACCTAAACCAGGAAGAGCAAAAACAGAGAAAGAAAATTATAGATGAGCGATGGTAAACCTTTTAGAGGAGTGCCAGGCCCCACCCCTACCCCAGCCCCCAGACTGAGTGCCATACCCAGCCATGCCCAGTGACCAAGTGGCCATGCCCCATCCCCACCTCCAACCCTTTGCCCCAGACAGGGAAGGGAGGAAACACTCCCATTGGACTGCTGGGCAAAGGGGCAAGTGATGAGAGGCACATATGGTGAAGGGTGGGAGAATGGCCTAAGCACTCTGCTCCCCTCCAGCTATGTGCCATGCTGCGAGCTATACTTACTTCAAACCTAGCTCCTCTCCAACCCCACCATGGGAATCACCTTCACCACATACACAACAGGCTGCTGTCTATACCACAACCTCACACAGAATGTGAGGTTCCTCTTTACCTTACCGCAGACAGGGGAGGGAGGAAGAGCCCCCATTGGGCTGCTAGGAAGAGGGGTAGAGGAAATGAGGAATGTCCTCAGGTACATGGAGAGGGGGAGGGGAACAGTTTGACCCCCAAGTCCCTCTAGCTTTCTAGTAATGAACTCTGGTGTGTAACTGCAGGCATTCCCACAGAGAGGGCTCTGTGTATCCTTTTTGTCATATTTCCATAGGTTTGCCATCATGGCTATAATTTCCCTAATGAATATTGATACAAAACTGTATATAAAATACTAGCAAGAAGATTGCAGCAATATATCACAAGCATCATACACTATAAACAGGTGGTATTCCAGGAATTCAAGGATAGTTCAACATTAGGAAAATCATCAGCATAAATGATCATAGTAATAAGAAACCATGGTTATCTCAACTGAAACAGAAACACTTTTGACAAAATTCAACTGTTATTCCTATTAAAAACAGTCTAGAGAGCATTGAAATAAGTGGAACATTCCTCAAAATGATAAGTAACATCTATCTGGAACCACTGGAAAATATCTACAATGGGGGATAAAATAAGAGCTTTACCAATTAGATCAGGAGTAAAGGAAGTTTACTTACTCATTACCACCACTACTATTCAATATTGTATTAGAAATGCTAGCTATAGAAATAAACAAAGAAGATATTGAAGGAATTAGAATAAGAAATATGGAAATAAAGCTATTATTCTTTGCTGATGATATGGTATATATGTAATAATTCTAAAGAGTCAATCAAAATAAACCTTATCAAAATAATTAACAACTTTAACAAAGTTGCAGGATACAAAATAAGCCCACATAAGTTCATTGACATTTTCTCTATGACAAATAAAGTACAAAAGCAAGAAGTAAAAAGAGAAATTCCATTTAATATAACTGTAGACAATATAAAATGTCTGAGAGTCCATCAGCCAAAACAAACCCAGAAACTATATGATCACAACTACAAAATATTTCTCACACAAATGAATCAAATCTAAACAACTGGAAAAACATTAATTGTTCGTGGAAAGGCCAAGACGATATGATAAAAATGACTATTCTACCTTAATTAATTTATCTATTCAGTACCATACCAACCAAGCTATCCAAAAATTATTTTATAAGGCTAGAATAATAACAAAATTTATTTCAAAAGACAAAAGGTAAAAAATATCAAGAGAACGAATGAAACAAAATAGGAAGGAAAATGGTTTAGCTATACCAGGTCACAAATTGTATTATGAAACTTCAATCATAAACAATCTAGAATGTCTAAGAAATAGAATAATGGATGGATGGAATAGAATAGACACTCAAAATGCAATAGTAAATGACCACCATTTCCTAGTGTTTGAAAAACCCAAAGATCTAAGTTTTTGAAGGAAGAAATCTGGCAAAAACTGCTGGGAAAGGAGTTCTGGGTTAAGATGGCGGCAGAGTAAAAAGCAGCTCTTAACCTCTCCTGACCAAAACACACAAGACTCCTCAAGGGGACATAAAAACAAGACCAGACGAACGGAGAAACCCCACAACAGGGTGCAACGTGGAAGGTACGTGGAATCGGGACATTTCCAAGCTATAAAGGGGTGAAACAGCTCTCACTAAATCGCGGGCTGAGCAACCATGCCCGCCACCCCCTCCACACACACCACCTATAGTGCCGAAGCCAGCTAAAAAGAAATGGAGCAAGTTTGGGGCACCCATCGAGTCATTGCCAGCTCCAGGGCTTGTTCCTGAGAGCAGCAAGATTTAGGTCCCCAAAAAGCTAAAGAACGCACACAAAATCTGAGCGCGGTCTCAGAGCGTAGGCGCGGGTTGAGGCGCAGGTGGAGGCAGACACAGCCACGAGCTAAGGCTCTGAAACCCTGAGTGGGGAACCAGTGCAGACTGGTATATGACTGTGGAAGCAGCGCCCTTAGACTTGTAAAGAAACCCCCAGCAGAGGATCAAGCAAGGGGGTCCACCAGGGGGCTCGACCTTGGAAAAAACCAGAACTCAGACCTCAGGAGCCAAAAGACCACAGACAGTCGTTGAGCGTGAGGATAAAGCTGAGAAGCTGCTGGGCTAATGATGGCTACCCAGACTCAGGAAGTTGAGAAGAGAAAGATTAACAACAAGAAAAAGAAGTCTTTAACACTCGACAACTTTAACACAGAGAAAATCCAGACAACCAAGCAAACAGAGGAGGAGAACAAACAAGCATGCGGACCCTCCTAAAATAAGGAAAACTCCTCACAGGCTATGGAAGACTTCAAAACTGAGATTTTGAGGAAAATGGAAGAGATCTGGCAAGAAAATAACAGTTTAAAAGGTAGAATCTTGCAATTGGAAAGTGAGGCTCAGAAATCAAATGAACTGATAAGCAAATTGGACACCAGAAATGACCAGATTGAAAAGGAAAACCAGAAGATTATAGCCAAAAACCAAAAGATCATAGCCGAAAACCGAAAGATTATAGCCGAAAACCAGTCCCTAAAGGCTAGAATTGAGCAATTAGAAACTAATGATCTCTCAAGACAACAAGAACAAATAAAACAAAGTCAAAAGACTGAAAAAATAGAAGGAAACATGAAATATCTCAATGAGAAAGTGACAGACCAAGAAAACTGGTCTAGAAGAGACAATTTGAGAATCATTGGTCTTCCAGAAAAACCAGAAATTAATAGAAACCTGGACTCCATACTGAAAGAAATTATTCAGCAAAATTGGCCTGAAGTCCTACAACAAGAGGGCAATATAGACATTGAAAGGATCCATAGAACACCCACAACATTCGATTCAGATAAGAAAACGCCCAGGAATATAACTGCCAAATTCAAGAGCTTCCAAGCAAAAGAAAAATCTTACAAGAAGCCAGAAAGAGAAAATTCAAATATCAAGGAGCACCAATCAGGATCACACAGGATCTGGCAGCCTCCACGCTAAAAGACCACAAGGCTTGGAATATGATATTCAGAAATGCAAGAGAGCTGGGCCTGCAACCACAGATCAACTACCCATCAAAATTGACTATATATTTCCAGGGGAAAATATGGGCATTCAACAAAATTGAAGAATTCCAAGTATTTGCACAGAAAAGACCAGGGCTAAATGGAAAGTTTGATATCCAACCACAAAAATCGAGAGAAACATGAAAAGGTAAATAAGAAACAGAGGGGAAAGAAAGAAAACTCATAATTTTTAAATTTGCCTTTTTAAGGGCCTCAGTAAGATATAATTATCTGTATTCCTATGTAGAGAAATGTTATGTATAATTCTCTGTAGTGAACTCTATTCACTATTATAGTATTCACTATTATAGAAATCAGAAGAATAATTCACAGGGAGAGGGTGGAACACTAAATAATCTAAGATGACATGGGGGATGGGAAAGAGGGGGCAAATAGTAGGGGACACCAAGAGAAACTTGAGTGAATAAGAAAAATAGGATATTCTATTACACACAAAGAGGGCATGGGAAGGAGAGGGTACAAATACTATTATAAGAAGGAGAGGAAGAGAGCATTAAGAGGTAATAATCAAAACTTACTCTCAGTGTAATCAACCTGGAGAGGGAAGAGTAGCTATACTATCCATTGGGACATAAAACTCTTATCTAACCCTTCTGAGAAAGTCAGAAGGGATAAACCAAGGGAAACAGGGGAGTGGGGAGGTCAAAAAAAGGGAGGGGAGAAGAAGGGGGAGGGAATTCATTAGGCCTTTAAAAACAAAAAGAGGGGAAAATAAGGGAGGGGATAGAAAGGGAAATTAATCAAGGGAGGGGATAAGGGATTGCTTAATAGCAAACCACTGGTTTAAAAGGAAATAGTATAAGAAAAAGGGGGTAGGAATAGGGGAGGATATGAAAATGTCAGCAAATGCACAACTGATGATTATAACTCTGAATGTGGATGGGATGAACTCACTCATAAAACGAAAGCAAATAGCAGAGTGGATTAGAAATCAAAATCCTACCATATGTTGTCTACAAGAAACACATATAAGACGGGTGGACATACACAAATTTCAGGTTCAGGGCTTGAGCAAAATCTTTTGGGTGTCAAATGAGAAAAAGAAGGCAGGAGTCGCAATTATGATTTCTGACAAAGTCAAAGTAAAAATAGATATGATTCAAAAAGCCAGGGAAAGTCATTACATAAATAAGAAAGAGGTAAGAGAGGTGAATGAAGTCCTAGAAAAATTAGATTTAATTGATATGTGGAGAAAAATAAATAGGGACAAAAAGGAATACACCTTCTTTTCAGCTGCACGTGGTACATTCACAAAGACTGACCATATTATAGGGCATATAATCATTGCAAAAAATTGCAAAAAAGCAGAAATAATAAATGTAACCTTCTCAGATCACAATGCAATAAAAATAATAATTAGTAAGGGCATCAGGACAGGCAAATCAAAAACTAATTGGAATTAAATAATATGATTCTCCAAAACCAATTTGTCAAAGAAGAAATCATAGAAACAATCAACAATTTCATTGAAGAAAATGACAATGATGAGACATCCTACCAAACTCTGTGGGATGTGGCCAAGGCAGTACTCAGGGGGAAATTTATATTATTGAGTGCATATATTAACAAATTAAGGAGGGCAGAGATCAATGAATTGGGCATGCAACTCAAAAAATTAGAAAGTGAGCAAATTAAAAATCCCCAGATGAAAACTAAATTAGAAATACTAAAAACCAAGGGAGAAATTAATAAAATCGAAAGTAAAAGAACTATTGAATTAATAAATAAGACTAGAAGCTGGTACTTTGAAAAAACAGATAAAATAGACAAAGTACTGGTCAATCTAATAAAAAAAAAAGGAAAGAAGAAAACCAAATTGACAGTATCAAAGATGAAAAGGGAGACCTCACCTCTAATGAAGGGGAAATTAAGGCAATCATTAAAAACTATTTTGCCCAATTATATGGCAATAAATATAACAATTTAGGAGATATGGATGAATATTTACAAAAATATAAACTGCCTAGATTAACAGCAGAAGAAATAGAATACCTAAATAATCCCATATCTGAAAAAGAAATTGAACAAGCCATCAAAGAACTCCCTAAGAAAAAATCGCCAGGGCCTGATGGATTC